>NW_007361005.1:542049-643952 GCF_000149035.1 Colletotrichum graminicola M1.001
CAAAGGTCGATCGGCTGTCGTTTCACACTGACCTCAACCCTCCGCTTGACACGTTATGGGCGCCACGTCGGGTCGACAGTACCTGTCTTGCTCTGCAGGTGCTGCCCTGGTCTAACTGCCTTAAATTCTACCTGCACGGAGTACGTGTGTAAATGGAAGAAGGGAAAGAGACGGATGGAAAGAGAAGGGAGAGGGGAGGTACACCCGTAGAGAAGGAAAGAAAGGATGTGACGACGGACGAGACAAAAAGGCTAAAGAGGTACAGACGTATGACTGTGGCCCCCGATAAAGTCATGTACCTTGTCGGTACCTACCTTTGTACATAGTATTCGTAGGTTCCCCTCCTAGTAGTACTACCTACTAGGAGGGGAACCTACGAATACTATGTACAAAGGTAGGTACCGACAAGGTACATGACTTTATCGGGGGCCACAGTCATACGTCTGTACCTCTTTAGCCTTTTTGTCTCGTCCGTCGTCACATCCTTCTTTCCTTCTCTACGGTGTACCTCCCCTCTCCTTCTCTTTCCATCCGTCTCTTTCCCTTCTTCCATTACACACGTACTCCGTGCAGGTAGAATTTAAGGCAGTTAGACCAGGGCAGCACCTGCAGAGCAAGACAGGGACTGGCCGACCCCGACGTGGCGCCCATAACGGGGTCAAGCGGAGGGTTGAGGTCAGTGTGAAACGACAGCCGATCGACCTTTGGCGCAGTCTTTGGGGGGGAGGGCACACCAGTGACCACACTCGTTGTCGCTACACTAGTCAAGCCAAATGGTCATGCTTTCCCTGCTCGCCTTTTTCTTCTTGTGGTGCGTTGCTCCTTCATGTCTACTTATTTGTAGGTAGGTACTGAGACACATTCCCATCAAGCATCGTCTGTTGTGCACCGTGCACCGAATTTGTAATGTGGTCTCATCCACCTCTTTTTCTCCCTCCGCCTCTTCCTTCCCTGTCCACGTCTTCCCTCTTTCCTCGCCCTGGTCCTAGTGGAGCCGCCGGAGAAAACTAGAGAGGAAGGGACGATGGACGACGATACAGACACCCGCGGCGGTCTGCACAGGAATACTAGTAGGGGGTCGTGGGTCCTTTCCTAGTCTGCTACTTGTATGCCTCTCCACATCTTCCAACTTCCAATGCCGTGGAAGGTGCCACCTTCCACGTCCCGCTGACAATCCCATTCCCGTGGAATTCCAGGAATGGGAGTGCGTCAGACCGGTTGGCGGGAAGACGTATGCGCGCCCTGGCTACCAACCTACCCTTACACTGTGTACCCATCCGCAGATCGAACTTCCCGTCTCGAGAGTGCAAGATGAACAGCAGAGTGCGAAGCCTAGACTCATCATCCGCCGTTGCCACCAGCGGAGTCCATCTTCGAGGAATCGCCGCGACGGAGCGAGGTCCGGAAGAACCAGTCTCGGTCAGTTGTATTTAGTTTTGGGCCTCAGTGGACCGACTGGCTAGGTACTTTGCCTTGCCTTACCGAATGCTCACGTGTGTTCAGTAACGGCCACTGTTCGCAACATCTACCGCTTTATCCTCTGATGACATACCTATTCCATCTCGCACCCCAATCTTGACAGCAGCCGAGCACGGTAGCTACCCCGGCTCTTATCGATAACGTGCCCGGCGTAAAGGCAAAGATGAGACCCCAGCCCTTGGTTCCACCTCCTATCATTGTCCTTTTTTGGGCTGAAGTCGACAACCTCGGTACATCATCGCCAAGTTGCCAGCGCGGCGCTGTGATACCGGATACCAACCCAGAGACGTTGGTATCTTAGATGCTACAGACTCCCCGAACCATGGCTCTCCCCTCCATTGTTCAGCAACAAAGCTTTTATTTCTTGCTTCCTCAAACCTAAATGGCGCCTTATCCAACACAATGGGTCCACTGTCGACAAATACTCCAAACTGTTACTCGATGTGTCATCCCTCCATGCATACTAGGATATCGCAGCCAGTTGGTTGTCTGCGCGAGCCGGCGACCACGAATAGGGGGGGTGACTGACTGAAGTTTGACTCGGCCCGTATGACCATTAGGGGCTCTTACGCTGCCTACGCCAACGGTCACCAAGGACGACTCCTATCAACACACTCACACACAGATCATACCGTTCCCTTCGGAGAAACGTCTCCAGCTCGTGTTTCTCGTGCCCTCAAAGTTGCAGCTCTGCTATGTAGGTATGCAGATGACCCTTGTCAGCCGGCCATGCCGCAAACCCACAACTTAGCTGCAACCTACCTATTAGACGAAGGACTTGAAGAATTCTGCCGAGGTTCAACATTCAGTTCGTATCTCGATATACAGGCGCAGACGACAATTCTCCTCCAGTTGCCGTGATAGAATACGTACGATATTATTTCAGCTTCGGACGATGTCGCTCGTATCACCAAAATAGGGCTCTTTCCGCTGCATGGCACCTTGGTTGACGAATTTGCCCCCAACTTGGATAACCAAACTAGCTCTGTGTGGCCACCAATGTCAGAAGCCACATTGACCTCCTGCTGTCATGGAGAAATTGACAGAAGCCACCAACGTTCCGGCTTGCGCCAAAGGCATGCCGGATTCCCTGTCTTGGACGCTCTGTGCTCTTTCGAACCCGCTCAGGGGTTGCCCTCTGACATCGCGAACCACTTGGCTGCGTCCACCCCCTTTGCAATCTTTGAATTCGAAATTGGTGGATGGCGGCATGCTGGTTCTATATGCGAATAACGACCACTCACAACCTCCACACACTAACATTTCTGCATTGGGATTTTCAGACAAGCCGACCGACAACAAATACAAGTACGTAGCCATTACCTGACTCGAACATGGTCCATTCTGCAACTTCGTCGAGGCATCTCGTCGAATCATCCGCCTGGGGAAAGAGACTTTTTCTCCCTCGCAGAGGAAGGGGGAAAGGAGACCGGAGCCACCAACAGACAAAGAGACGGCCAGCAAAGCTTGCGACGTGTTTCCTAATGGGGCCATTGACATCAACCGCCCAGGTCCACTTTAAACCAGGCCAGCAGGTGCAAGCAACACCACAAAAGGCGTAAGGAAGATGCTGGTCGTTTATGCTCCAGCTTGATGCCCCCTAACTTTTCTCCAATTACAACCTCGGACGACTCTTGTCAGAGGATCTGCTAGGAAATCTGAAACACCACTTTTGGCCTGCCCTCTACCCTTGTTACGCTCACTGCTGTGATGTCGTATGCCCACGCCACGATCTGCCGCCAACAGGCAACAGCTCCCTCTCAGTAGGTGGTACCTCATGTACGAATACAGCGCAGCCCCCCTTTTGGATGTTTTCCTCGCTCGCGTTTTGGCGATGTGAGCGTTCTGCTCTAAATAACCTTCAACTGTTGTTTATCAACGGGCAGGAGTCACTCAGCTTCTGCAGGGCATTAAGCATCCAATGTGCTGGGACCGCATTCGGGCCACCCACCAGCTGTCCGCCCCCATCATTCAAGTTTGGGACGAGCCTACACTCTCTGCTCTGTGAAAATGTTGATACGCGAGCTCCCATACAACGTTCAATCAAAATAGCGGCCGTCAAATTCTATACAGTACGCTTCTCGGAGCCAACCAACTAAGCCTCTCAGCTCGGTTGTCAGGCTTCCGCCCTTCCCTCTTGTTCTCCACTAAGCCTTCCAACGCCTTTCGTTCGATGTAGACGCCTGCCATCGCGGCTCTTGACTCGGACCCATCATCGACCATGATGCCGGCAGCCGCCCGTCTGAGCAAGTCGACGAGAGCGTTCCTCCCCTTCAATTGCGCCAACACGTTTCATCCACCCCTTTTCTAGGCTGGGCCCCCACAGTCATGTGTGTCGATGCTTTCCGTTCATGGTTGGGAGAACCAGGGGGGCCTCCTCCCCTCCTTCATGTGCGTACGCTTTGCTCTTGTGGTCTCTTCTCACCGAACATCGGACATCGTCCCCTCTCTCGTCCCAGATTCAGGACGAAATGCCCTGCCTACCTACATTGTACATATGCAACACGACACGGGCCCTCGGGCCTCAGCCTGCTTCCGCCGAAACTCGAGCGTGAGCCTCTTGACACCACGTCCGCTTACAAGTGACGCGGTCCGCCGCGCAGCCTTAATGCATAGCCGCTTACGGCATGATCGGTCTACCACCGTCCACAGTGATAGCCTGCGCTCCTGAAGCCCCCGTTTACTCCGAGGTCAACCTTGGTACCCGAGAGCTCATCCTGGCTTGGGGCTAGGTTGCAAAAAGGCGGCGGTGCCTCGGGACTTTACTGGACAAATTGTCTCCTGCTGCACACGACGGTCCCAGGTTCGGGAAAGCGCGCCGCCACAGTCCACCTCCAGCGACATTGATCTCCCGGGCTTGCTATCGTAGGCTCGGGGAGGGGACCAACGGGAACCTGAACCGCCCCCGTCATGGAACCCCATCCGCTGACCGGGGCGATCACCGGGGTCGTTTCGGTAAAAATAGTATCGCATCTTGGTCGAACCCCTACGGTCGTCCCCCGCGACTAGTTTCGCAGATCGTACGACTTGCTGGTCTGCTCGGCAAAGTCATTTCAACTGCGTTGCACTGCAGCTGCGGGGGGGGTCGAACGTGCAGTGATGGTTCTTCGTCCCAGCCACGAGAAACTAAACAAAAAAAAAAGCGTGGTTTTCCATGCGTCATGCGATCCGCGGGTGGGTTAACTCATCGATCAACAAGGCAGCTGTGTTTGATGCGGCGACGACGTCAAAACGCGGGGAAGCATCTCCTCGGCCACTACGACGACGACTAACCCAGACGCCTAGCTAGATCCCCCGAAATGACAGCCAAGCCAAGGTGGGTGAAACATTGCTGGCTCTCTAGTCAATCCCATTGCGCCTGATTTGACTCCGGGCTCGTCTAGGTTAGTGTTAGGCTTTCTGTATATAAATACACTTATATCTATCTATATACGTGTACACGTGCGTTTCGGGGAGATATCTCAGGACTGTCACTCCGTAAATAGGTACTGAGTTGGTAGATATGTAGTATCTATCGCGAACGCTGTATGTGTGGCGTGTGACGAGTATACCCAAATTGGTCTACTGCTCAGTATGCTGGCACTGACGTCTCCTTGGTCATAATACGATGCGACACCGCACGAGTTGAAAGCCGGGAGGAGGTGGCCATGTCGGCTTCAGGAGGTCTGGTCTCCTAAGAATTACGCACCGCGACCTCGAGCTTCTGTATTGGAACGTCCCCGTTCTACTCTCCCGTCATGTCTCGTTCGCAGTGTCACCACGGATCACCTATGCTCCCGCTGATTCCGGGAGTCTCGTCGCGCGAAATCGTAGTTGCGTTTGCCGGTGGACAACATCCATCTGCCCCTCCTCGCCCTCCCCCCCTTGTTACTCACGGTAACTTGAGGGGACATGCTCAAATCAGAACAAATACCATTCGGCATTTCAGATGATGCTGATATTCGGTGGCCTGAATAAACGCTGCCCGTTCATCTTGCCTGCTCAGACAGAACTCGTGGCGATGTCACCATCATTTGTATCTAGTGTCACTGGATTAAACAAAGTGACAGTTTCCGACCTTTGAGGAAACATGGCAGGCTTCGTTAATTTGACTACTCACTTACCATGACCGCAGTCCATATTCGCTGACAAACATCACATTGTAAGCAGGTTCGTTGATTCTCCCTATTTTCATCAATTTGACTCTGTTAAGGCTTCATAACGTGCTTGCCATCCCATACAAGCCTCAAGTGCTTAACCCTACCCAATCCCTAAAACGCCGCATGCTCTATGGATTCTCGTCTCTACAATAAGGACCGTCATCAATCTTAGAAATCATCTTTCATAATCATCCCTTTTCCATCGTTTCCCTTTCATATGCAGTAATCGCTTAGTCATAGATATCCTCGTCCATCTCATCAGCAACAAGCTCGTCGACGGCGTCGTCCTCGTCCATGTCATCGTCCGTGTTGATCTCGCTGTCTTGGTGGTTAGGTAGGACAACCAGTCTGCCGTTGATGAGCTCAACGCGGGCAGTCTCGCCGTCGCGGACGTTGCCCCGCAAGATCAGGATGGCCAACTTGTTGAGGACCTCCTTCTCAATCAGGCGGGACAGCGGACGAGCACCGTAGGCCGGCGAGTAGCCGGCGTTGCCGAGGTAGTCCTTGGCCTCGTCCGACACGTCGATGATGACCTTGCGGTTGTTGTCCTCCAGACGCTTCTGGATCTCCTGCAGCCGGATGTCGACAATCTTGCGGATCTCACGACGGGTGAGACGGTTGAAGATCACGGTCGAGTTGATACGGTTGAGGAACTCGGGCAGGAACCAGCCGCGAAGGGCATTCATGACGAGCTCGCGGGTTGTCGGGTCGACCTTGCCCTCACGGCTGGTGGACTTGGTGAGGTACTCAGCGCCCAAGTTAGAGGTCATGACGACGATGCAGTTCTTGGCGTCGACAATACGACCTTGACCGTCGGTGATGCGGCCGTCATCCATGAGCTGAAGCATGACTGTCAAAACCTCCTTGGCAGCCTTCTCCACCTCGTCGAAGAGGAGAATGGAGAACGGCTTGCGCCGGAGGGCCTCAGTGAGCTGTCCACCAGCATCGTGGCCGACGTATCCCGGAGGAGCGCCAATCATCCTGCTAAGAGCGTGTCGCTCCTGGTATTCGGACATGTCGAAGCGGATCATGGCCTTGGGATCGTCGAAGAGAAACTCGGCGAGGGCCTTAGTCAAAAGAGTTTTACCGGTACCGGAGGGACCGCAGAACAGGAAGCTAGGTGGCTGGTTGGGATTGCTGAGACCAGACCGTTGAAGACGGATGGCGTTGGAAACGGCCTGAACAGCTTCCTTCTGGCCGACGACAATCTTGCCGAGAACCTTCTCCATGTTAACAAGCTTTTCCTTTTCGCTCGTCTTGAGGCGGGTGACGGGGATGCCAGTCCAGCGGGACACGATCTCGTTGATGTGGTCAGCGGTAACAACATCAGTTACCATGGCGTTGTGGTCCTGGCCGGTCGCGTTGAGAGCGGCGTCGGCGGCGGCTTTCTTGGCCTCGAGCTCCTTGATGACCGCGCGCTGCTCGGGGATGGCGCCGTACTGAAGGTCGGCAGCCTTGGCGTGGTTCCCGGCGTTGGCAGCATCCTCAAGACGCTTCTCAAGCTCGTCAAGCTTCGTCTTGGCCATGTGAATCTCTTCGCCTCTCTTGATCTCGCTGAGGTACTTCTGGCGGAGAGGTTCCAATTCCTCTTCGACGTTCTGAGCATCCTTTCTCGCCTGTACTAGGCGAGTCTGGGAAGCCTCGTCCTTCTCCTTCTCTAAAGCGGCAATCTCAATCATGATCTGACGGAGTTTGCGCTCGAGAGAGTCAATGATTTCGGGCTGAGACTCTCTTGCGACTCTTACAGCGGCGGCGGCTTCGTCGACCAGGTCGATGGCAGAGTCGGGAAGTCTCCTGGAAGTGAGGTAGCGGCCAGCAAGGTTAGCGGCTGCTACCAGGGCGTTGTCGAGAATAGTGACGCGGTGGTGTCTGTCGTATCGCTCCTTGAGACCACGGAGGATGGAAATGGTCTCGCCGATGGTGGGCTCCTTGACAAGGACCTGCTGGAATCGACGCTCGAAAGCAGCATCCTTCTCAACGTATTTGCGGTACTCGGCCAGGGTCGTTGCACCAATGCAGTGCAGCTGACCACGCGCAAGCATGGGCTTCAGCAAGTTCGCAGCGTCCATGCCACCTTCACCGGATGAACCCGCGCCCATCAGCAAATGAATCTCGTCAACAAAGAGGACAATCATCTCCTTGGAATCCTCAATCTCCTTCAAAACACCCTTCATCCGCTCCTCAAACTCTCCGCGGTACTTGCTTCCGGCCACCAAGGCGCCGACGTCGAGCGACAGCAACTTGCAGGCCTTCAGGTTGTCGGGTACATCGCGGTTGACGATACGTTGGGCGAGGCCCTCGACGACGGTAGTCTTACCGACACCGGGCTCACCGATGAGGACGGGGTTGTTCTTCGTCCGGCGGGACAAGATCCGAACGACTCTCCGGATCTCCTCTTCGCGGCCAATGACCGGGTCCATGTTCTTGTCGCGTGCCAAGGCCGTCATGTCGATGGTGAACTTGGCAAGGTTCTCGTGCTCTTCCTCGGTATCGGCATTCTTGCTGTCCACCCGCTTCGTGCCTCGAATCTGGGCAACGGCATCGTGCACCAGCTTCGCCTTGGGGATGTTGGCCTCTTTCAGACAGGTCTGTATTGTGTGGTCCTCAGCGAGAGCTTGGATTAAGTGATCGATGGCAATGAAGCTGTCCTTTTGCGTCTTCTGCAGCTCTTGCGCCTTGCGGAGGACGGCATGGAAGGTGGGTGCCACGGAGACCTGGTCTGGAGGCGGGTCTTGGCTCGGTAGACGGACGAGTGTCTTCTTGAGTGCCCTATCGAAGGCTTGGGGATCGCCGTGCGCGCGCTCGATAACTTGCCGGAACATTGAGGGTGCCTGTTGTGGGCCGTTTTGTTGGTCCTTGGACAGATCTGCGGGGGGTTCGAGAAGTGAGACTGCGAGGTGGACGGGTAATAGCTGGGAGTGAGCGTACTGCTCTGCGAGAGCCATCGCATCCTGAACGGCCTTCTCGCCCCTGTCGGTGAATTCCATTCGTGAATTCATTGTGGTGGTGGTATGTGTGTGTGATTAGATGTGGTTTGTGACTTGTTCGTGGGAAAAGTACTAGGAAGCTCAAATCGTGAAGCTTCTCGTTGAAGAGTCTATCATTCAACTGGGGTATCTTAAACGTGCAAGAATTAGCTTGATTGTGAAAAGTTGAGGAGATGTTCAGAAGCTGTTCCTGACCTCGAATTTATGGTCGTCGAGAGAGGTTTGTCTAGACACCAAACCGGGAAGTGGGCCGAGAGATGGACTGACCCAACATCATATGGTAAGGCCGGGAAGCTATAGGGTAGCAACCAGAACCTGGTGGAAGTTGCGCGACGTCACTAGTAGAATCTGAACACCCACCAATCGAATAATCGAACCGCGTGGTCGGCGTTGGGCGTAACGACCCACTCTTGGGTCTGTCTTATCAAGGTTGTCTATCGATAAGGCGCTGGGTCTCCAAGGAGCAGTTGGCCCGATGTGGCTGGTGAAGCACCGTCATGTGACTGGATCGCTACCCGCCACGTGTCAAGCCACAGAGTCCGGCGCGACCTGGTTCCAGAGCTTCGGGAAATTTTGCAAGGTCGAGCTATCCCCGAAGTTTAGGGGGCCGACGACGACAACGAACAAGCGCAGTGACGGCCCAGCCTCGCACACAATGAACTCGGTTCCGACATTCAGGTTCTCACAGCTGTCCTTCAGCGTTGCCCGGACAAGCATACGGCATGGCCACACGCGATCGCGCCGCCGGACACCGCAGCCCGAGCTTGCCAACTTCGAGCCGGGGCACGGCGAACAGATCTGGGTTTACAGCCACCTGACCTCGAACCAGGTCATCTACTCGCACTCAAAGCAACTTGATGTACGTTTTTGGGTGCATTTAAACATATGAATACACGGGCAGATCCATTGTACCTGTCCATTGGCACGCAGATGGGTCCTGACATGCACATACGGCAGCTATGCTAATATCCTCCGTTCGCAGTCCAACCGCGCACTCCGCCAACTCCCTTTCAACGGCAAAAAGACAAAACCTGCGAAGCTCCGCCGCGACTACTGGCAACCGATGGCCATGATCCAATTGCCCCCCGGCGCCGGCGCGGCAGGCCAGTCCGTCTTCCAGAAGCTCCGCGAGTTCCGTCGCCTGCACGAACTCTGTTGGGACGAGTCCCTTCGCTTCGCCAAGAACACGGACGCCATCACGGGGGTCACCAAGACGCGCGTACGCAACCGCCACGAGCGCGGCGTCGCCCTCAACGACCAGCGCGCCAACTCCATCGCCGACATGGCCGCCGTCCTCGCCGGCGTCGGCAGGGGAAGCCGGTTGCTCGTGAGCCCACAGGAGAAGAAAGCCGTCCTCGAGGAGGGCCAGAGGTTGATGGGCCGGAAATGGTCCCAGGAGCCGCCGCCGCCGACGGCGACGATCGCGGGCAAGGAGGGCGCGGCCGAGGATGCGACCAAGGTCGTCGAGGGCTCCGACGAGTTGCTGCCCGCGACGATATACTGGGCCAACGAAGCCGACCGCAACTTTGCAGCAAAGTGGTCCGATAACGTTACGCACGACGTGTTTGAGGATGCCAGGGCGCTGCTGGCAGAGAACCAGTTCACAGAGGTCGTTGAGGAGGAGGCCGAGAGTAAGTAGGTTGAGAATGAACGGCTTGAAATCCGTCAACAGGAGGGCCGTGTCGGAGAATGGCAAGGGGAACCTACGGCCGAGACCGAGGCATCAAAAGCCCCTCAGTCTGGGAATGAAAACCTAGGTTGGACCCGACACGCCACTTTTGTGTCCTTGCGGGAGAAGAAAAATGTACATCAACAAGAGTATGATGTTTTGTAACTTTGTTATTTGCTTTAAACAGCCTGTTTGAAAAGTGGCTAGTTGGCATTTGGCCATGTAGACTATTGTATCAACACGGTTACATGAACTCATGATAAACCAATAAACCCCCCCTGAAAAGAAACCGGATTCCCCATAGTGTGTTGTCTAACCATGAACCCCGAAATGAAATCTCCTTTTTTCAATTTATCAGAAATCTCACATGATGGGTGTAATTCTTTGTCATAAACTTCGTAAAAGAATGCGCTTGTACAAACCGGCGGGTTGGGGTCCTAAACCCTGATGGCGAACTTCTTGAGGTACTCGTAGTCCTCGAGGTTAGCGTCGACGCAGTTGCGGATCTCCTTGAGACCCTTCTCGCCGTACTTGCTCAACCATTCGGCCTCTTCGGACTCGCGGGTGATGGCCTTTTTCTCGCGGGGTATTAGTATGCATGCGTAGTACTCCCATTTCCGCCGTCCAGCGTGTTTTTTTTTTTCTCTCTCTCGAGAAAAAACGGCCAGTACCCGGCGGATTTCTTTCCATACCAGCAACCCACGAAACGGGGGAAATAGGAGACGAAGGATGGACAACTCACATGCGCTTGGTCGCGCGGCTTCAGCGAGGTGCTGCACAGCGCGTCGTTGTGGAAACCGTTCCACTTGGCAAACTTGTCCTGGGCGAACTTGGTGTCCTCTTCACTCCAGTTGAGCATGCTGTCGGTGAAGTCGAGGCCGACGTGGGCACAGTAGGCCTTGATAACGCCCTCGGGGTCATCGAGCAGGTCGTCGGCGTCGATAACCATGAGGTCCCTTTCGTCAACGACACGCTCACGGACGAGGAAGTCGAAGAGGCGGCGCAGCTCGTCGTAACCGGCCTCGCTGGGGGAGAAGTTGCTGAAGCCCGTCACCTCGTCCAGAGGCGGGACGGTGCAGCGGTAGTACGAGGGGATGGAGCGGCGCGGGTGGCGGATGAGGAACGTCCACTGGAACTTGCGGAGGACGTCGAGGGGCAGGACCGTAGGGTTACCGGGCTCAGCGGTGGTGCCGGTCGAGGGGGCGATGGAGGCCTTTTGCTGGTTGGGAGGCAGGAGGTAGTGCGCAATGTCCTTAATGAAGATGCGCTTCTGGGGTCGGCGTCAGTACCTGGCCATGGAGAATGTGTGCATGCGATTCTGTGATGGTGGTGGGAATTCCATATCGGTCGGAGGGGTCACCCAAGGGTTACAGGGGTAGCTTAGTGCTAATAATTGCGGCTGCGTAGCTGCATCTCAAAGCTTCCCGGGCACACACCAAGACCCCCCAGCAGCAGAAGGCCCCTTCAGCCGGAATCAATTAAGAATTTCGAGAAGCTCTGTTATGAGCCTCCAGGAACACTTGCGACCGAAAATCAACTCGATTTTTGACGGGGGATGGCAAGTAACGGATTGACGGGGGTTGACCCGTGGGGGGGGGGGGGGCCTCCAGAAGCTATGCAACTAGAACCAGCATGCAAGGGGTGGGACGACAAGTGTCGGCGGCAGGCCGCGAAATCGATCGCGGAGACAACCTCGGGGCGAAAGGAAAATGAAAGGGAAAATTGGGGTAAAGGGGGGCGGAAACGTACATCTTTGCCGGCCTCCTCGATCTGCTTCAAAACATCAGCGTAGGTTGTCTGGGAGAAGCCAGACTTCTCCCGTCCCTCGGCGTCGTCCTCAAAGCGCTCGCCGACTCGCTCGGGGCCATAGTAGAATGCGTCGCCAAAGGGCTCATGGATGCATGCCAGCTTGTCCCGGCGGGTCATGAAAACCTATTCGACGTCTTGTCAACCAAGCTCGCTCCAGGGGATGAGAGAAGCACAACAAGCACGGGAAACCACAAACACCATGAAGGCTCGGCCCAGCCCACCATTCCCGATCGATTCACACACCCTGAACCTTGTCCAGTTTGGGAAGGGTGGACGGGGAGGGGACGGGCGGGATTGCGTGCTCGCTCGTCCTGGCCTTGATGCAGCCGCCAACAGGCCATAGAGGCGGGATGGAATGGGAGTCTTACCCGCTCAAAGGCCGTAGAGCAAGCCCTGGGGTGGGTCGCGCAGAAGATTGGCTTCGAAGGCGTGATAGCCATGATGAAGCACCTCAATTTCTTAGGATGAATGGGGAAATCCGGCTTGCCAATGGGCAATTCAAATGGATGCTCGCACGGGTAAGGCGGGCGGGGGGAGGAACCCGGTGTGAGTTGCAGAGCTTCCTAGAACACAAGACTGGATTTGGTATTGCGGAAGCGGACCGTTGTCAGAAGCTCTTGTCGCTGAGGCTAAACAACAAAAATGTAGGATGGGCAGAATCGTTAACGTCGACAGAACAAGGTATCGATGGCGAAATTGAGGGGGGCGAGAAGGGGAGGGAGAGCTGGTTATAAATCGTTTCTGCTCCCTCTTGGTCCAGCTCTGCTTCCCTCCCTGAAGCTCTGCAACTCCCGCCTCGCGCGCCGACAGCGACGGCAAACGGCCGCTCGCCATACCACTTGACTACGCTTCGCGTCCCCTCCGACTGCCTTGGCCGACAGCCGTTCGGCTTGAATTGTGAGATACGTAGAGTGACCACTACTGGGTTCCTCGATGCGTCTTGGCCACCGTGGTACCCGGTCACACCCCCCCCCCCCTCTTTAAGTTGGGAAGAAGGGGCGACAGAGAGGAAGTGTCATGTCCCTTCCACCCACTTAGGTTGAGCTTTTGCAGCAGCAAGCTCAGTTTGACAAGATCCCAAGACCGGCAAGTAGACCGCCATGTATTGCTCGGGCGAGACGAAAGTACTCCCGCCACGAGGCCGGGAGAAAAAAGGTCGAGAAGCAGTACGGGAGCCGTGTCGAGAGATACCTCGTCCAGAGACCAGACGGTTCTGGCCTGGTACCTTTGTCGAGAGGGCGTCTCGCACCACGAACCTTGTCTTGCTTTGCGCACTAGACGTCATGGCACAAGGAATCCATCCGGCGCACACCAATTGGAACCACTACGCCTCTGCGCCCCCCCAAGCAGCAGCACTAGGATCGATGCCGAGTGTTGTAAACCCGCTTTTCCCCCTTCCTCTGCCTTGCGCGGACAGGGACTGAGTGAGAGTCGAGAAAACTCTGTCCTGCCACGGTTTTTCTCTCTCTCTTTTTTTTTCCGTGGTCTGTATCCAGACAAGCAGCTAAAAAAGGGCATTGCGGATATTCGACTTTTCTTACGTGGGTACGAATTCCACACTGGTTCCCGGAGACTGGCATACGCATATTCGCTAGATTTCCCATTGGGTAAGAAAAACACTTGAAAAGAAGAACCAACAGGGCAAAATGGAGACGTTCCGCGGCGGGAACCTGTCGTCTTGTGGAGACAACGCGGGACCGTGAGCATCATTCTGGGTCCAGCGCAACTCCATTAGCCCAGAGAAGTCAAGCTCGCGCGTAGTGGAAAGACCCAACATATCAACATTCAGCCATTACCTTACCAAGCTCATGGGTAGCAACTTATGGACCATATCCATGGGATCCAGATGAGGTCCCTGCGACTTGCAGGTTCTTGCAGGGTCGTTGCAACTACGAGCAAGGTCTCTGCATTTCTTGCCCATGTTCCGTAATAGGGACGTAATGGGCGTGGAGTTACCGGTCCACCATAACCTGATTCCCCAACAAAACGGAAGGTGATAGATATCACCCAAAACTAACCGTCACTTGAGGTAAGGGAGGAGGGGAAAGAGGGGTTGCTGGTTGGTTGCGGAGCTTCACAGAGCTTCGCAGAGCTTATGACAACCCCCCAACATGTGCCAAACTCGCCACGCTAGACAGTTGCAAGAGCTTCTCATCCCCTTCCACACACCAGTTGCAAAGCTTCGGAGAGAAACTTTGGCCCTACTCACTGGCCTCCATTCTTCAAGAAGCTCTTGCGTGAAGGAAATGCCCCTAGAAGCGCGCCGTCACGGGGCTCGGTGCCATTGATTAGGGGTTTGCTTGGTGCCTGCCTGGCTGTGCTGTTTTCGCCTATACCGCGTGAGATTTTGGGGGTTGTGAGACATTGTAGGCACGCGACCAGCCGGCCCCCCTACCGATTCATCTCACGATACCATGTGGCCCGTAGCGGTAGGCCTGTCGCTTTCCTCTACTCGCGCTGGAGGGGGACAAATAGGAAAGGGGGGGAAAAAACCAATGAGAAAAACTGCAGGTGACAACTCATCAGCTGTCTCTCCCCGCGCCCTCTCCTTCCTGAAATCAGACGGCGGACTCTAATCGCAATCCCGGCAACACCTCCTTTCGCCTCTCGCAGTATAGTCACTGGGGGTTTCGTGATGCCACCGCTCGGCGGGGAATTCTCACTTTCCAGTGTCGTTTCCAAGTATTTGCCACCCATCAAAGAGAACCAGGGTCGAAGGGGAAATTTGACAGGAGGGGGTGGGGATTAAGAGAACAAAAAGAGGAAGAGAAAGAGGCCGCAAGAACGGCCAGGCTCAGAAGGGGGCAGTACACAGAGAAACTATTTCCGCAGCGGCGACTCGCTGTTTCCATTACACAATGGCTAGGTGCGGGAAAGGGGGCCATCCCACGCTCCTTTTCCTGGTCCTCCGATGCATCTCGTTTCTCGAACCGACATGGGCTGCGATGTCGTCAGCCAATCTAGGCCTGCTCTGTCCAATTAACTCTCCTTGTTTGCTTGCCTACCCTTCGGCAGCGAAGCCCCCTCCGCCCATGGCCACAACTCTCTAACAATGCAGCGATACGTATCTGTAGACCCCGAAGCATGTTCCACCCGGGGATCGCCGGCCATCGCCAGGGCCGGTCCGATTCTGGTAACGCCGACATCCATCCCCCACGAGCCCCGAACGCTGGCAAAGGTCTCGTTCTGGCCATGGAAGGTTTCTCTGGAACGTGAGAGGGAGGCGGTAGTGTAGAAGACCAGGGATAAAGTCATGAGCTTCCCGACCGACGGTCCTCCGCCACCCCCTCCCTCCATCAATCGCCTCACGACCGTTGGTCCTCCCAGCTCCCTAGCCACCGCCAGTTCTCTGCCACCCGGGCTACTCCCTCCAGCGCTCCCTTGACCCTCCTGTCGGGGTCCTGGAACCTGTGCCCCGCGAACTCGACGAAGAAGACGTAGTTGAACGGCGCCGTCAGGCTCGGCCGGCTGTTGATGCTTGTGAGGTCGAGTTTGTACCGACGGAAGCAGTCAAGCACGTCGGCGAGCGCGCCGGGCCCCTCATGCGGCACCGTGAATGACACCATGGACTTGGTCCTGCCCCGCTTGCCTTCGCAGTGGCCAGGCAGCTTGGTCCGGGGACCGCCCTCCTTGCGGATGATGAAAAAGCGGGTCGTGTTGTCCTCACGGTCCTCGATGCTGCGGGCCAGCACGTCGATGCCGTGCATGCGGGCGGCGATCTCGCTCGAGATGGCGGCGCTGGTGCCCGACTCGTCGGCGGCGACGAGCTCGGCGGCGCGGCTCGTGGAGCTGACGTCGATGGCCTCGATGCCCTTGAGGTAGGTCTGCAGGAAGGCAACGCACTGGCCCCAGGCTTGCGGGTGAGAGTACAGGCGCCGAACGTGCTTGAGGCTGCAGAGCGGCTTAGTCCGGGGCTTGAGCGGGTTCGGGTCCGATGCCGTCGGCGTGCAGGCGCCGGAGCCATCGCCGGGGCCGGCGGCGTCGTCGATGGTGCGGGAGGGGCGGTGACCGACGAGGAAGTGGTGAACGTCCAGGTAGATCTCGCCGCACACCGAGATATCCGGATACAGGCCGTTGCGGTCGGCGAAATTGTCGAGTGTGAACAGCACAGACCCGTTGGTCGAGTTCTCGACGGGGACGACGCCAAAGGCGACCTCGCCGGCTTGCACGATCTCGAAGATGTCTGCGGCCTTAGTCAGACGCTGCCGAAAGACTCGACGGTCCGGGCCGATGGGAGGAGACGGGAGACGGCAGGGCCAAGAAAGCAAGGGGGGAAAGGGAGGTATGCGTGAGAAGACTTGCCTGTGATGGTGACGACGGGTCTCAGGTCCCACTGATCTTCGGGGAAAGCCTGCAATGAAGCCTGCGACACAAAGTGAAGAGAAAACTGTTAGATGACGATTCATTGGGCCTTTCATGCCGTGCGAGGCGGTGGATTTCAGGTTCGTGATACCTGGTGCGTGTACGAGGCCTGAGGGCCCAGGAATCCCACCAGCGGCTTGACGCTGCCGCCGCCCCTGGCATCAGCAGTCTCTACCGGGGCCCGGGACTTGTCACTCATGGCTGTCAAGTTCGATGTGATGGTTGCAAGAGGCGTGTGTCGCCTGTCCGCCTCTGTTGCTCCTTCGAAACAAAACAAAGAAATGATGAGAGCGGCGGGTTGTGGATGAGTCGGAGTCGGGGAGTCGGGGGTGGAGGGGTTCAGAGTCGGACGCTCATTTGCACGACGTTGTGGAATCAAACAGCCGTTTATTTCCGGTGCGCCGGGTAGCCGCGTCGGGAGGGGTGTCGCACCGGGACGCGGTCGATCTCGCCAAACTGCAAGCACACGTTCCTCGTAATATATCAAGTATGAACAAAAACCTCACCAGCGATGTTGGTAACTGTCACACACGGGCCATAGGGTTGATGGGGTTGTGGAGGGCTGGTGATCCTTTTTTTCTTTCTTTTTTTTTTTTCTTTTTCTAAACGTCGTGTCGATTTTGGAGGAGCCGTGGAACGCACACTCCCTTATTACAAGGAGGGGTGGTGGTTTTCTTCTAAATTTTTTATTTTTTCTTCGCGGGGCATGGGGAACAGTGCCCCACCCACTCGGTTCAATCACTGGCGGCACTGCGCCAAGTCTTTACGCAACGCGGGCAGCTTCACCAGCTAGGAGGTGTTCTCACAATCACCCTTTTGTAACATTGGAGCTTTGATACCCTTCAGTCAACCCGACAGCAAACTCCTTGGAAATTCGGAATGATCGAATCGAAAGAATGCGCGATGTCCAAGTAAACAACATTGCAACCTTTGGCCCCTTCCTTATTTGTAGAGCCAGTGACACTCCATCACATCCTGGGCGAACATTACTTAGACAGCAGCATCATAGATGAGTGAATATGCTCCGCGTCTGCCAGAGACACCGGGAACGGGCCAATGCCGTCTCTACACCGCAAGACATCGGGGTCCGAGGACCATTGCGTTCCCGCCTTCCGTCGCTGCCGGGAGAGGGGTTAAAGACTGGTTCCCCCGAGAGCCGAGAGCCGGCCGTGCGGAGAACCAATGACCCGCCCGACAGGCCGTATGGAGCCGGACTTTGCGAGTTGGTTCCGTGGCGAGCGGGTTGCGACGGACTTTGGCGACTGGCAAACCGGCACCGCCCTGTCATGCGCATTATCATTTTTTTATTTTTTTATTCATTTTATCGAGTTTCCACACCAACCAGTCCCAGTCCGTGGATGGTGTTCATCACAACTTTTATCTACTGGCTTTCAGGTTGCGAGCTTGAACCTTTTTTTCTTCTTCTCCTTTTTTCTTTTATGCTTTGCTCGAGTCGTGAGAAACCTTGCCCGTCCGTATCGAGTACAAGGGCTTATATTAGACTTGTTACTATTTGCGACGTCTTGCCCCATATGCAGCAAACGAAACGAAACCTACGCGAGTCGGTCTTTAGGCGACCATTTTTAGGAGACCTTCGGAAGAAGACGACGTCCAAGTTTTGTTTCGTCGTATTCGCACGAGATATGAAAGCTGCCATAGTTCACACCCCCTTTGGTTTCGGCACTGTGTTTGGTTACGCAAATCGTGACGTGTTGCTGCTCTGACGTTAATTAGCCAGGAACGTTACATGCGCAGTCCTGTTGCAACGAAGAGGTGCGTTGCGGCCTTTTGTCGCCGGGTCTCCACGTCTCTGGCAACGAAGCGCAGCAAGGCCTGGGTCAAAGCCCACAGTACGTGATGAGCGACAAGGGTGGTGAGGTGCCGGAGCGCCGGGAGGAAGGACTTCTCACAATCCGATCTCCGTCGGCCGCTTGCAGGGTTTTAGGTATTGTTCACTGACAGATTTGGTACGATACCCACGCTAGCACCAATGACATGCGAGGCAGATCCTCCCATGTTTCATGTTTCAGACTTATTGACGCCCGCTCTGACCAGGCCACGCTGGCCCTCTGTTGGCCTGACCAGATGGCCGGATACGGCTTTTTTTTTCTTTCTTTCTTCAGTGGAGGGGAACGCTCTTGTTAAGCGGTCAAAGACGACCCAGGCTGAAACGCGAGAGGCGCACTCGTGGACGCACACACTAGAGTATCGTCAGTTTCTAAGAGTCATCCTCGGGTGCAAAGGCCGGCCCAGGAGTGCCAAGCGCCCAGTTGCTTAGTTTTCTCTACTCATCATCGGGCCACAACTTCTTTCCTCCTCATGGCTGCGTATCACACACCCACGCACCTTCGAGGACAATCCGTAGAGATCGTGATATGCATGACCGGTAGATTGTGCTGCAGGTGCGTAGTCATCCGTTTGAAAATAGCATCTTTGGGGTAAACACTCACCAAAAAGCAATTCGGCGCTACTCCAATTCAAGCGCCCCGTGGATCGAAGGGCGCAGGAGAAAAAAGGAAGTAGCCCCTGTACACATACATACGAGCGCATCCCCGACGGCCAGATTTGTTTAGCCGTAACAGTAACAACCCTTAGCCCGTTATTGCAAAGGCTTGAGCTGTCACAAGCAATATGTAGCAAGGTGTCCTGACGCTGGCGGTGTGTCACATGGCGGGCTCGTACGAGTAGCAGAAAGGGAAAACCCCCCCCCCCCCCCCCCCCCCCCCCCAAAAAAAAAAAAAAAAAAAAAAAAACCCCTAATGAGCTCTCTCTCCACTCATGTATTCGCTCAACAACGCGCCTGTGGATTATGAGACCACTATTTCGGATGGCAAGGGTTAAACGAATGTCTACAACGTCCCGGCCGGGTGGCACGCAGGTTTTACATACGGTATGGTTTCGAGGAATAGGTGCGAAGACCCGACAGGCCGTTTCGTCAATACGCTTGAGGATGCGGCTCCGCATAGGCTTCTCGGGATTGAAAAAACCCCGTGTGTTAAACCGAGAGCAGCGGTGATTGGTCAACGACGTGCAAGTGAAGCCGAAGAGGCTCTTGAAGGCGGGCAGCCCTGCCAGGATAATCCACGACGCCGAAAGTGACGGTGAGCGTCCTCCGCGCGGTAGTGTCGACCGGCTCAGACTGGCGTGGTTGTGTCGATCAATCCGAGGGCGCCAACTGGCCTCAGTTTGCAGAAGTGCGACTCCGTCTTTCAAGCCAACGTGCCAAGAATCTGGAGACTCGGTGCGTTGGTGTCGTGATGGTGAGCCTTGGTGGTCTGGTGAGCACCAGTGAGAAGGTAGCGTGAGAAGGTAGCAGGACATTGGCGCCCAGCGTTGGGTGAATCAGGGTTGCAGCGAAGCGCAGTGGGTGTCGAGACATGCGACACAACCGGTTTCATGCCATACAGCCCTCAGTGATTGCGGGGGGGGCGTATTGGAGCCAATCACCGATAGACGAGGACGATCCTTTCGACTCCCTGCCACGCTGGGTATAGACTCCTCCGCCAGCGAGCTTTTGATGGCGAGGTAGCTGCAAGCAATTCGATGCGATTTGGGAGCAGCTAGCAGCGGCATCTTCTGGTTGGACATTCGCGATGGTTAGTGGCAATGCTCCCCTGGTGAAAGCACATAGGGGTTGCGGTCAGATTGTCAGGGTGCGTTGGGCCAGCGCATGAGACCTAATCATCGCGGTGTCAGGGGCCAGCTCCACTGGGGCCTTTCAACAACAGACAGGCTTGTTGTTGACCAGCAACCGATTCAAACTTTGGCCTTCGCCTATCGTCCGAAGGGAGTGGAGCGAGCGGAGGTGCTTTTGTAGTGGTGGGGCCTGTGGCCGTCTCGTGATTCAAGAGAGACGGAGACGAACAAAGGTTGCGATGTCGGGTATTGTTGTTGACATCGTTGATGCCAGGGATTGACTGGTTGTGAGGACGACTCCCAATGAGCGGGGGTCGCAGTGGGGTGAAGTGCTAATGGAGGACTCTGTATCGCCACCTCTACGGAGTAGAAGGGTGAACTTGGGCAGGCGGTCGTAGATGTATAGGCTAATAATAGGACGGCATCTGCCGGCCCACAAAGGAGGCCGTGCTCGTGGTGTATTTGCCTTATTGTGAGTGGCTTCGTCAAAGGACAAAGGTCGCCATCTAACTTCTTTGCCAGCAAGCAAACGCGGTGCGGCAGAGCGACGCGATGTAGTAGTAAGGTGGCTACCGCTAGATGGGCTGGTGGTTGAGAACAGCCACCCGCAAGCAAGGGGGCGGGCAGGCCGGGCGGTTAGTTGGTCGGTGCCAGTAATAGGTACACTGCAGTAAGTAGGTAGGTAGTATCCGTGTCAGAGTCTGGTTCCAAAGAAAGAATCGGGCGGCGCTGGGCTGCAGGCTTTTTCGAGAACAATCGGGGGCTCAGTCGTCAGCTGGACCGGCTTCAAGACCACGAGTATCATTACCCTCGGATGCGATGTCTGACTGTAGTCTCTTGGTCTCTAAGTCGGGAGAGAGAACCTCTGTCTTGTCCATGTGTCCGTAACCGATGAATAAGAGCACTGGTTCGTCACTTTGGGCGGACATGCCGCGACGAAGTAAAGACCTTCCTTCATGTTGTCGTACAGTGGTGGAAGGAGACGAGATTTCCGATCGGCGGCAATTGGGTGATGGACGGGGGATGCATGACAGCGCATTGCAAAGCGCAAATTGCATGTTGAAGGGGGAAAAGTGGTGCCGCTGAGTAATTCCTCGGGTACCTGGCAGTCTTGGCAGAGCAGTTTACACTACCCGGTAGGTACTATACTTTTCTACTTGCGGAAGCTGGGAAGGTTTGGTGGTGCCGTTGATGGTGCCGCGAGCCAAAGCATGGGTGGGGGACCGAAGTACCTACCCGAGGCTGTCCCTCATAAGGTCTCTTGACCCTGCTTTGAGCCAGTTTCAAGAAGCCGCCGCCGTCGCTCAACCCTTGTAAACGCCCTTTTGAAGGTTGGCTGTTGCCAAGGGTATGTGTGGCCCAAGGGGGGGGGGACCAAGGTACTTAGTACCTATAAACCAGTTGAGAGCGGGAAGGCAAGAAAGGAAGGAAGGGAGGCAAGAAAGAAAGGAGGGAGGAAGGAAGGGGAAGGAGGCCATCCTCAGTCGCGGGCGATAACCAGGCGAGCGACGGATTCGTACAGTACTGCCGCCAACACTCAATAGGTAGGTCACCGGTGGGAAGAGTAGCATCTCCCGAAAGAAATGTTTGGCCGGATCGAGGTGCCATTCGGCTGTAAGTGACACACCAAACACCCCACTGAAGCCGGCCGCGATAGCCAGCTGGTAATAATACTACCTATGCTAGGTAGTAGGTGGTATGAAGAAACAGGCTTTGACCCGAGTTGTTCTTCCTTTCCTTCATCCCGAGAGACGAATCAACAGCAGCCTCACCTAGATCCAAAACAAAACATCAGTCATTAAGCCGCATCATTGTTGTCGTATCCCCCCAGCCAGCCGGAAAGCTTCAGCGTTTCTCCCAAGTTTCCGCCAGCTCGGCGAACAGACGCATGAAGGGCCGTTATGAGGACTGTGCTGCTTCTCGTGTGTTTTGTAGCTCTGCCGTTGCTTGGCTGTGTCTTGCTATTATTGCCGCTGCTGGTATTGCTGTTGCCAATGTATCCTACATGACTGCTGGAGGCATTCATCGCTTCTCATCCCATTTCCTATCACGGACTGCTGTGACAGTAGACGCATACAAAGGACGATGCATGGGAAGCTTGTTGCGCCAATATACCCGCTGCTCGCTGTTGGTGCCGCTCAGGGCTGAGGTACCTTACCTGAGGCTGCACCCTCCTTACCACTTTCCTCCCCTTTCCCCCTCTTCCCCAAACACAATACACGCCCCCCCCTCCCTGCCGCTGCCGCTTGCTTCCCTGCACCCCAAATCCATCTTTAACCCTCCTCTTCCCTCTTCTTTTTCCCAACCGGCCGGAATACCCGTGATTCCACACACGACTCTTGCCCTTCTCCAAACTCCTTTCTGCTGTGTGTCTTAGCAGAAACCAGACCTTCACGGTCCGGCAGTGAAGAGGCTCATCGCAGAGACTTCGGCATACGCAGTACTCCCGCTTCAATAATTTTCTCGCTTCTCTCGCACGCATTCATTTTCGTCCCGCCCGACGCCTGTCTCGGACACCCGCTTCACGGAAACCTTTCTCGCCACGACGCGCTCCAGGCGAGACAGCTGAGACACACCCCGCCTGAACAACCATCACGATAAACCACTCCGGTCTCTTCCAGTCAATGCTCACTTGGCCGACTTTAATTTCACGATAAAACAAAATGGCTATGCTGGCACCCAAAACCGCCTTCACAGCGCCCTTGGGCTCCGGTAACCCCATGATGCCCAGCGTTTCGGCGGGCGGCGGCGGCGTGCCGCCCTCGAGACGGGTACCCGCAATTCCAAACCAACCCGCAGCCTATGCAAGCCCGACCGAGTCCGAATTCTCCGAAAGCGACGGTCCCGACGCCGTCAAGAACTGGGACGAGGATAAGGTCTGCGAGTACCTGAGGAGCGTCAAGTGCGGCGAATATGAGAAGCTCTTCCGCAAGAACCACATCAACGGCGAGAATCTCCTCGAGCTCGACAAGGATGTCCTCAAGGAGATGGGCATCGAGAAGGTCGGCGACCGTGTTCGCCTGTTCCTTGGAATTAAGAAGTTGAGGACAAAGGCATACGCCAACCAGAAGAAACGCAATAGAGTACGTCTCATCTTACCCGCTCTATTGCCAGCAGGTCCTCTGTGAGGATGTCTGTAGCGGGTGTCAGCAACGAAGCACATGACTAACCCTGAAACCCCATAGGATTCGTTTGGTGGCCTGGACCAGTTCACGCCGTCGTCCGGCGGATCGCCTCGTCCTTCAGCGTCGAGCTCTCGCGCCGCCCCCACGCCTTCCATGAACAAGCGCTACTCAAGGCAATATGATACGATACCCCTTGACAGCACATCTTCCCGCCCCACCTCACCGCTGCCCGGAACGGATGCGGTTCGGCCTCTGCGTACACGATATGGCCAAAGTCCCGGCTACATGGGTAACCCCGTCCCCTCGACCGGCCGATTGGTAACTTCCCATACCAGGAATAACTCCAGTATGGATGGTTCACTGATGGCTGGCTTACCGCAGAACCAGGATGTCATACGCGTCATTTCAACTGGAGGTGTCACCAAAGTCGTCAAGATTGCCGACTGCAATACCTGCGAAGAGGTCATGCGAGTCACCCTTAGGAAGTTTGCCTTGCGGGAGGACCACGAGAGGAATTACTGTTTCTGGGTTCTGGCCGGTGTCGAGCCCGACCCCAATCAATGCCGTCGACTGGGCGACACAGAACTTTGGCGCATCATTAAAGACCAGAAGCGTCCTGAGCGTAACCGCTTGATTCTTCGCCGCGTTCCCGCTGGCGAGCCGGGCATGCCCGAGCTTGAAAGAGCGGCGGGTATCGCCATCGAGGAAGCCCAACAGAACCATAGCCGCGCACTTGAAACGGTGGACAAGAGGAGCCAAATGAAGGTGCAGAAGCTTCTTGGCGAGAGATGGAACGACGAGCTTCAACACCCCCTTTCTCCCGTTTCGTTCCACGATCGCGAACGTAACGTTTACAATACCGCCAAGGAACTGGAACGTCCCGCTTCCAATGATGGCCCGAGATCTAGCGGCGGACCGCGAAAAAATAAGGGGCTCCTGCGGTCATTCGGTGGTCTACGCCCTCCCAGCGAGCTCATTGCTTGCGACCTTACGTCATACTTCCCTGACCATCCCAGAGAAGAGATCGATCGGACTGCGCGTCTGTCCATGAGAAGATCAACACGTCTGAGCAAGGTCAACAGTCGTCTGAGCGTGGCAAGTAACCTCAGCTTTGCGTCCAGCATCCAAGATGCTCCTCCAATCCCCACCATCGCGGACAGCTGGCTACAGGCTGGTAGCACTCCCAAGGCACGGTCCGGTCTGCGGGTCACCCACTTCCGTGATTCTGTTGCCTCTTCGGTGCTGGACACTTTGCAGGAGGAATCTCCTTTGGAGCCGAACCGCAAGTCCTATGTTTCATTCGCCGACAGCTCTGACGGCGCCAGCGCTGCCGCTCTGAGCGTAACCGACCCCGAAGGTAACATCACTCGGCGTAGCTACTTTGATGCCGAAGGCTCCACCGGATCTGGATCAGGATCTCTCAAGGATCTCACGCAGGCGCTCAACGAGGACGGCGAGGATGCGGATGAAGAGCTTGAGAGCTTCCTTGCGGGAGAGTCATGGTCTGACGACAAGTGGATGAAGGGAGCCATGATTGGCCAAGGCTCGTTTGGCTGCGTCTATCTGGCGCTGCACGCCGTCACCGGTGAGCTGTTGGCGGTGAAACAGGTGGAGGCGCCGGCTCCCGGTACGAACAGCCAGAACGACGCGCGTAAGAAGAGTATGATCGAGGCCCTTAAGCGGGAAATCAGTCTGCTCCGCGACCTTCGACACCCGAATATTGTTCAGTATCTTGGTTGCAGTTCGTCGTCCGAGTACCTCAACATTTTCCTCGAGTACGTCCCCGGTGGCTCGGTGCAGACCATGCTCAACTCGTATGGTGCTCTGCCCGAGCCCCTTGTCCGCAGTTTCGTGCGCCAGATCCTCACAGGTCTGTCGTATCTGCACGACCGCGAAATTATCCACAGAGACATCAAGGGCGCCAACATTCTTGTGGACAACAAGGGTAACATCAAAATTTCCGATTTCGGCATCTCCAAGAAGCTGGAAGCCACCAATATTCTCTCCGGAGCGAACAACAATAAGCACCGCCCCTCCCTCCAGGGTTCCGTATTCTGGATGGCCCCGGAAGTGGTCAAGCAGACTTCCTACACTCGCAAGGCCGACATCTGGTCTCTGGGATGCTTGGTCGTCGAGATGATGACGGGTACTCACCCTTACCCCGACTGCAGTCAGCTGCAAGCCATCTTCAAGATTGGCGGTGGCAAGGCCGCACCCACGATTCCAGACCACGCTTCGGACGATGCAAAGACGTTCCTTGCCCAGACGTTCGAGATGGACCATAACCTCCGCCCGAGTGCTGACGATTTGATGCTCAGTCCTTTTCTGACCCCCATCACCTAGCGCGACGTCGCAACTTTTATACCCCTTCGATTCTTCGGGCTGTTGCCGCACCATTTTGGTGCAGCACAGTCATTCTTGTACTTATTTCCTTTGACGAACCTTGTTGCCTATCGGCACTACGCCGGGGCTTATATATTAGGATGAGGCAGACGACTGTCTTTAGTACGTTCGAGTGGCCGCTGGAAGGACCCGACGATAAGGCACGGACATGGCCGGGCTTCCCTTTTACATCACGCATTGACTGGCGAAACGAAGAAGGACAACAGATTTTTTTGGGCATTCCAATGGTGTACTGGGGCATGAAGAAAGAGTGTATAGTAAACATCTCGATGAGAAATGACGCCAAAGATGGAGGAGTATAATGAGCCTCAAGTTAAGCAAAGTTGACGCGCCAAAACTTATCGTGTGGACCATGAGGATGATGAAAGCTGTTAATGACATGCCATATCGAAGGCATTCAGCTCGCCGACAGCTGACTGAGTCTGCTCTTTGTCTGGTAGGACGAGTCACAGCCCGATACTGTAGTGATTGGCGTCTGACTCTCAGGCCATTATGGGCGATGGCCGTCACTTACCAAGGCTCCTCGAGTGGTTCGATTCCTAGCACCAGATCATCAACACCGACCGTGATGCGACGTGTTTACATTCGACCTTGGCTACACGTTACGCCCTTTCGCTCGTTTATCGAGCAAGGGAACCAGAAGCCGACGTATCCCCTGACACCATTCGTGGTCCAAGAGGAAGCTGTTCTAAGCACCCGTAAAGTTTCTGTCATTTTCCGAGAGCCTGGCTTGGGGAGGGGCGGAGTTTCATGCCGCAGGTCGGAAGCGCGGCACGGCGATTAGGGAAATACAGATCTGCGTTTCTGCAGATGGGGGGGCCAGCCTGCCCTGATTCTTTGCCTTGGGGAGGGAGGGCTGTCCACACACACGTACACACCCCACCCTCTACTTCAGATAAACCCCTGTTAAACCCGACTTTAATGGCGCCGAGATTCCGTATTCGAGCGTGGGTGGCCGTCAATGATCAAAAGGTACTTAGAGTTCGCCAGGATCACAAATTGGTGTATTAGCACCATGTATCCGTATTGCTGCTTCTAACAGCTAAGGTCGCAACATAATTCCCTGGAAGGTGGGCCTCTACTTCTCACTTGGTGCCGCAGTGGGCGTAGTAGGTCCCGGCTGTGTTTCCCTTCGGAGGAAAAGACGACAGGGGGGGAGAAAGACAGAGTATTCGGCACATCGAGTTGCGAAGACCACCGTAGAACATGTTTTAGGAACGCCATCGTTTCTGGTAGCGCTAAACCGAACCATACATCTATCTACATGAAACCGGTTACAACTTCGATGGCATGCCGACACAGCGTCCCAACGTGGCCTCTCGGGTGAAACGGGATGGTCATGTCAGATTTCCACTAGTAGCAGAGCGCCAAGGGCCGTATCCATAGTCCCCGGCCCGACCAGCGGCAACGGTCGCCCTCCAGCGGACGTGGACGGCGGCTGGCGCAGTTTCGCGCGCGAAGGGGCGTTAAAGGTGACAGGTTGTGATACCGGCAAAAATCCATCGGCTCCTGGGAACCCAGCAATACAGTATCCAAATCTCTGGCTGGGTAGGCGAAACAACCGACGACTTATAACGCATTGCAGTGCTGCCAGGTTCTCCCGAAAGTCTACTTCGAAATGGCATATAGAGAGGCATGGGCACAAGAACCATCATTTCAGCCAGAGGGCTCCGATGCCGGAATCTCGGAAGAAAGTAGTGACCTCAAGACTGGGACTCGGTAGTTCGTAGCGGTAGCCAACAAGGACAGCCGCGGACGATGGCATGGTAGCGTCCTAGTGATACACACTTATATCCGAAGTGCGGCGTTGCTTCGGGACGTGATCTTGATGTCCCTCTTGCTGGAGGTGGCGACCAGATGTGGCTGTGGTGGAGGGCATCACATATCACCCTCCATCGCGTTGGCGCGTAGATCTTGGACTCCGGACGAGGAACATGTGTCAAGCCCCGGGCCATGCTGCTCGCGTCACGGGTGGACGGGGGCGCTCTCCCGTCCTCCCAACATCTCAGACCTCTTTTTCGTAGTTCACATGTCTTGCTGTGTCTGATTTACAAGTCCGTGTGTTATCAGGGTCAAAAGGGAAACCCCAGGGTCAGATTCACCTATTGTAGTGCACATACACGTACAGAAGTAGACCGACCGCATTTTCCGCCTGACCGCTCGGTGAACAAAGACCGTCCCATACCCGGCGGGCCAGCCGGAGCCACCGTTTAGATTACTAACAAATTGAGCGGGAGGTTGAGGCTCAACTTCAACTACAAATCGCTCACCTATAATCAAGGACCTTCGTTGCTACGGCCAATATGGGGTTTCCAACTGGTTTCGACTGTTCCACCCATCAACCCTGGCGCAACTCCCTTTGTCCCTCTTTTACCCTAGGACTGAGTTAGGCCGAGAAAAGCGAGAGCGAGTCCGCTGGTAAAAGGATCTCGTCCGCGCCCCTCTTCATCCTCGAGTGATGACATGTCTTCCAGGTATAGTATACGAGTCAAGATCAACCGGGAGGTCTGCTGAGGTGGGCAAAGGTCTCTGATGGACTCGAATCAGCAGCAGGAACGCCCTCCATCGCGCATCCTTTCTTACAAATGGGTTCAAACCGTAACCGAGGCTACCGCGACTTATGATGTGTGCGTTTGTTTTCCCAAGTCAAACATAAGTCAAAGGAAGAAAGAAACAGAGGAGCGAAAACGCCACCAAAATAGCATCATCTGATATAGCAGCTGGCAGTGCCAAGCCGACAGACATTCAAGGTTTTACTGCACATCTGGTTCGACTAGTCATGGGAGGGCCCTGGCTGACGTACGCGGCTACAAGCTGGCTAGACGTCGACCTCTCTTATTCCATACTCAAACATGGCATTCGACTCGACTGCACTTTCGTCCACCAGCTTATGGGCTGACTCTACGCCGGCAACAGGCAGCCTAAACTCGAACTTCTTCCCCGTCGCCGGACCACTTCCGTTGATCTGGTAGGGGAAGGGGAGATACTCCGGCAGCAACGCCAACTGTCGCAACGCGGTCGCCTGATCCCACGCGGTGTGCTCGTGATGAAGGTGGTCTCCCCGTACATTGACGACGCTGGTGAATGGGATTGAGAGATGCTTCCCGGTAGGCGGCACACCAGGGAGTCTAGGAGACTATGTTAGAATGGGATTCCCCTCCACGTTGGTTGACGGGTGCTTACAGCCAGTCAATGATCCTATCGTGGGTACACTTGAAGACGAACTCATCAATGACTCGGTCGATTCCCACTGTACGACTGACCAGCTCGAGCTCGGTATCATCTGGGTTGTTAAAGATGAAGTGGTCTCTGTAGAACTTCGTCAAACGCCCTCGGCCGACACCACCAGTAAGCGTGGGAATATGATTGACCTGTCGTTGGTGTTGTCAGAGATGGCCGCATAATCATTGTCACGCTTCAACAGCCAATAAGAACTAACATAAGGCTGCTCGACCATGGTGGCCATAGTCTTATCGACACTTCGCTCGCCAAACTCGAAGAGAGTGTGTTCCTCCCAGACGGCTTCGAGGTCGAAGTAGGGCCCGCCGAGTATCGGCTTGAGGAACGTCAACGTGCGCGTGTGCGCCAGCCCGGCGGCATTGGCATTGAAGTTTGGGTGGCTCGGGATGACGAAGAAATCACGGGCTGTGGGATACGAGTACGTCTTGGTGGTAGAAATAGCCTTGTGTGCCTCAGCTTGGGTTCCGGGCAGATGCGACAGGGTAGGGACTGCGAGTGCCTGGTCCAAGTTGAAGAAGACGGCGGCCTTGATCTCAGAACGTTTATCCAGAGCGTCAGCGACGTGTTGAGAAGCGGCAGCGAGAAGGACTGTTGAGGGGCGTCAGAAGAGATATCACCACGGGCGTGCAAGGAAGCACGACGACCCGCTTACCAATTGCACCGAACTTGTCCTTGTCGTCGCAACTGTCCAGCTCTCTGAGACTCTCGATTGCCGAGGAGACTGAGTCTGTGACGTCGTTGGCTCCGGGCGTGACGATGATCTGCGCAACCGCGTAGCCTTCCTCGGCCCATTTCTGAGCCGGAGGAGGGTCCAAGATGTTGTCGTGTTTGGACAGATTGATGCCCTGCTCTACCAGAATAAGCAAACCCGGACCGTGGCCCCTACGGGAGAGGGGCGGTTGAATCGTGACAGCAGCGGCCATGGTGTGTGTGTGTGTGTGTGAGTATATGTGTGTATTTGTAGTCTCGTTATCTTCGTTTGTTTCCACCAACAAATTGCAGGCGGCCGAAAGTCTTCGTTGGGAGTTGGTAAGTTCGCAGCACGTACGGCATTATCTTCTACGACTACTAGACTAGTTCAAACAGAAGGTGAGATCAGGCGCGCCTCTCCACTTGTTGCAACCCCCGCTCGACATACAGATGGCATCTCCGACTCCATTCCCAGATAGGCACGTCGGCCGAGTTGTCTTGGCCAGCTCTCGTGCAGCAATGTAACAAGCAGCAGCAACTCTGGTACATTGGGACTTTCGCACAGAGTTGCGGGGAAAAGCCCATCAAGGCTCTGGCGGTTGGGGTAGTAATCATGGTTGCCTGGTTGCAATGCCGCATAGAGAAAATGGGCCTCATACCTCAGACGATGGGCATGAGGCGAGTTTGCAGCATTGTTGTCTAGATGCACAAGGGCACAAGTCTATTAGCGACCGCTCTTTTTCCGAAATGGAGAAGCGGTTTAAGCATGTCTGTTGGTTTAAGCGCGCATTCCGGAAGCCAAGCACGAGATGGATGGAACCGGCGTATCAAATCAACACGCCCATGAGACAGACAATTGACCCAGTTACCTAGTCGCAAACGTGCGCCACGGCCGGAACGTGGGGTGGGGACATGTCCCGCATGGCACCAACCATGACAGATTTGGTACGGGTCCTCTCTGATCTTTCGGGTTCTTCAGCGTGCGCCGTGCAGCGTCGCTGAAGCGAAGTCGATGACAGCACATTGTATCCGCATCGGGCAGTAACAGCACTGTTTGGCTAGGTACGCAAGCGTATTGACAGTTACATGCTAATTAGATACTAGGCATCCCGCCGCGTCCGCCCCCTATCCCTTTAAGTGCCACTGGACCTCACATAACCTCAGACCAATAAGACTACAGCAATCCAGGCTAAGTATCCAATAGCTGTTAGTAATTACCTGCAGAGACCCACGTTTGGGTTATGTGAGGTCCAGTGGCACTCGAAGGGATAGCCTAGCATTGAGCATGGTTGCGGTGGATGGCTGAACCTCCCTGACATTGTAAGTAACATTCCGCTCTCTCTCCAGTCGCGCTCTGTAGAAGCGACGCGCAGCTCCAGTCTACATGTAGAGCACCCTGATCTCGACATGGGCCCCTTGTTCTGCTTGTGTTTTGTCTTCTCCAACGTGAAAGCAGTCCCCCTACCTTCGTTCACCTAGGTGCTTTGCCATCATCATCCTCTTTTCAGCTGCCACGGTTGATGTTCTTGGATACGGCGACTTGAGGCCCTGCTTGCTGCAAATACCAATTACCACGACCGCATTTCCATGACCTTTGCGGGGCTCGCCGTCTGGCCCATTACCTCCCGTTGAATAGCTCTCTTTCGACAATAACCATCTTCGCACGAAATCGTTGACGCTCGATCGCCTGTAGCTGACGAAAGTCGCCTAGTATGGTATCTACACTCCCAGTCAACAGACAATCCGTTATCGGTGGGGTCATCTTCCTCTTCTTCCTGTGGAGCCTGTCGACTTTCATCTCGTCAACGCCTTCCACAACATCCACACAAATCGTGAGTCCCTAACCAGCCATCGCCTTCGTGGCTATCTGACCCCTAGCCTCGCCAGACACAGGAGCCGGGACACCAGCCGAACCAGCTGGACGGGAAGCCTGGAAGTACACCTGAATACAACTCGCCGGACAAGTCGACGCCTGCCCTATCGCCTGAGCTTTCGCTTCCGCCTTGGTACGAAGGCGAGGGGGACAAAACTGCCAACAAAGCCTCCCCGATATCCGCCCAGGGCTCACAACATGCTACGAGCGCAGACGCAAGCAAGGCCGAGAGCAATGGCAGGCCTGCCACAGGGCCGACCACACCACAATCGTCCTCCTCGCCCCCGGCCCTAAAAGACTACGGCAGGACACTGATCCTCTATGCTTTCGCCGAATCTGAGACCGCCCGTGAGAATCTCAAGTTCTTCGTCAACCAGGGCCTGCATGATGCCGCCGACTTCATTTTCATTCTCAACGGAGAGACGAGCGTGGGGGCAATCATTCCGCAAAAGCAGAACATCAGAGTCATCAGCCGTCCCAATACCTGCTTCGATCTTGGCGCGTATGGCGAAGTCCTCCGCAAGGACGACTTGTATAAGAAGTACAAGCGCTTCATCACACTGAATGCGAGCATCCGTGGCCCGTTCCTCCCTCATTGGGCCCAATCATGCTGGAGCGACCTGTATCTTGGGCGTCTTACGGATACGGTCAAGGTAAGACTGACGTGCCGTGTCTTCCAATCGCTGCCTCGTACTGACGTCGACACTAGCTGGTCGGTATGACGGCAAACTGCTGGCCCCGGTTCCACGTCCAGTCCATGATCTGGGCCACGGACGAAGTGGGCATCGAACTGCTCCTCAACCCCCCTCCAGGCTCATCCGTAAAGGATGACTTTGGCACCGAAAACGACGTCGTCGGTATGGGCGGCTGCTACGATGGTTGGAACCAAGCAGTGCATGCTGAGGTCGGCACTACTACCATCTTTTTGAAGCAAGGCTACAAGGTCGACCTGATGATGGCAGCGTTCCAGAAATCGAAGAACTACATTGAGGAGTGCGATACGTCGCAGAATGGCGACGTTCTCTGGAACGGCAAATACTTCGGCACAAATGTCCATCCATACGAGACCATATTCATCAAAGCCAATCGGGATATCGACCCGACGCTAATCGAACACCTGACGACGTGGCAGCAAGCGTCAGGCTTCAACAGCTACTCAGTTTGCAAGGCAACATCCTGAGAGGACGAATATGGTCTCGTACGGGTGGACGCTTGGCCGAGCTTTTGGCGCATGGGAATACAGAGGTTTATTTTGCTTCTGCTGTTTGTATGTACCAAGACACCGTACTAATTAATGCACGGCGTTATGGGAACGCAGGTGACCTGATGCTTTGCCGGAGGCCGTGTTTTGACGCGTGACAATGCAGAACATACACCCTGTTTCCCAAGTAGCTCCATCGCGCCTCAGCTGTTGATCAGTGTGACCCTATTGTGAAGACGCATTTACGACTAATACCTGAGCTGCCAGCCTGACTGCCTCACGGATGCTAGATTCTTTGAAATGGCCAGGGGTTGTCATTCACGGGCGACCATTCAGGGTAATTCATGCAATCCGTGACAGTTTTCAACTGTTTTAAAATGTATAGGCTCTAAATCTTCAGATTCTTCCTAGTCCGAGGTTTCATCGCTGGCTCCCATTCAGCCACCCTCCAATGTTACACCAGCTCAATGACCCAGACGGAAAAATTTGATGACAGACGACCGTGTCGACGGCAGCTGCGACAAGACCCATTGAAGGGGGGGGGGGGGGGGGGTTGGCATTCCCAAAGTTTGTATAGATGTGATCCTTCTCTTGGCCAGTATATGGTTCATTGTAACCGCTTTTTGGGCCGCATCTCGGTTTTTTTGGCCTCCCCATTAATAAGCCAACTTCTGCAGTAGCATATCCATAATATTGATACAAGCACACCGACACAGACAATTGGCAGACATCTACCGTATTACTCACGCAATCAGAGGTTCCGGGTTTGGTGGGGGCGAGGTCGGAGGCGGAGCCAAGATCTGTTTGGACCAAGACAGCATTCCGAATGAGGCGAAGGTCGAGGGGGCTGGTTCACAGTTCTGGAACGGGTCCCAGTAACGCACACTACGACCGCACTGCGGATGAACAAGACAGGTATTCAGGTCTGCATCTGGAAGATATGCCCTGGGGACGGTATGTATACGGCCCAGGCAAGTTTTCATTCACTTCATCCATTGGCGCAAATTTCGGCCCACAGGTGCTACGTCTCGAAAACCAACAAGGCTGTATACCTGAAGATGGGACTTGGAATGAGAATTTATTAAGTATTTCTTTGCTGACCCCTGAGCAATCACTTGCATTTAGAGACGACGTCTTGTCCAGCAGCAACCGCCTTCTGGAGGGATTCCCCTGCCTTCTTCACTGCGTCATCAGTCCTACACATCCCTAGTTAGCATCGGCCGCGCAGTCTTGTGCGAGTTTGTTGGGGAAAGACGTACTGGTCGCCCCCTTGCAGAGCCGTGCCGGTTGCTTGCAGTCCAGCTGCCACGGTGTCGCGGTCCGTCGCCGCCGCTTTTTGGCCGGTGAGCAGAGCGCTCGCAATCTTGCCGATTCCGTCGTTGGCCTGCTTGAGGCCGGCCGCCGCGGCGTCCTTGACGGCCGGGTCCTTGATATCGCCGACGCTGCTCTTGGTCGACGAGATGGCGCTCACGATCTTCAAGCGGGCGACGTTGCAGCCGAGGTTGCCAATTTGACGGGACTCAATAGCGCCTAAGTGACGTGTTAATACCAGCATTATAATGCTCTGTTCGGGGGGCTACTTGCGAGCTTCAGTGAGAGCGGTGGCCGCTACAAGGAGGAAAGCGAAGACCTGGCTGGCGTACATCTTGTGAAGTGAATAACGGGCGGGTGGTATAAGAAAACTGCGATTATTGGGCGATAGATAGAAGAAAAAAGGCCAACCAGGGCTCTGAGATAACAAAAAAAAAAAAAGAAAGGAAAGAAGATAAGCTGGATGCTGTTGGTTATCCGCTGTCAGAAAGAGATGGGATGGCGTGGAGATAGTTCTGATGGAATCGTAACGGATTAGACTCGCTTCTTATTCACAACATTGGGACGACAAGACCCTGGCGAGCTGGGTAGGCACTAAACTTGCAACCGACATGTCACATTCTCTGCTACGACGCTGTCCGGGGAGCCGCGCCGTCCTATGCTGCGACCGCAGCTATCACGAGGTAGTAGTTGGTGCTTTGAAAGAAATGGAATTCCTATATCAACACTATCTATGCTTACTCGAGTGGAACCCGCTAGGGTGACGGTTTCATAATGCTGAAGGGTGTTAGAAACCGCCTCGCGTCTGGCTTATGTAACCTCCTCTCATAAGCCTCGCTGTGAGGACTACGACCTTGAAATGCAAAACACGTGACGTTGCTGTCGCCTGTTCTTGCTTCGCTTCGTAGCCTGTTTCACTGCCATGTGCCCCATCATGAGGTTGGCGCGCAGATCGTCCGACATCTTCGCAAGCTGTGCCCTCTACATAGTACTGTCGGGCCCGAAACGGGGCATGAGTAGGACTGCGGCAGGGATGGTTGCGGAGACCAACCGAGGTGTATTAATTCCCGAGAACGCTGCTTCCAAGCTCAAGGTGGAGAGCGCCGTGCCCGCTTAGCGCAGCCAGAGACCACTGCCCGGAAAGAGGACGACTAGTTCCCCAGAGACAATACAAGAAAAACCATTACATACGATGGAAAACAATCTTTGAGTATACCCGTTGCTTGTTTTGTGATACGATCTACAGACGCCAAGACTAAATAAAGGTCAAGAGATTTTGAAGGGCAGGCCAACGCGACTTATTTCCCCGCCGTTTCGATAGCTTGTCAGGGGGGGCTGCGCAGGAGGAGGACGAGGAGGAGGACGCAAGGGCGTCCCCATTTACGAACCCTGTCGTCTATTTCTGGTCATTCCTGCACCACCCATAGGCAATCGGTCATATAGAGTTATTAGTAACAGATACTATTAGACCATCCGGCGACTCGTGCATGCGTACCGGTCCTTCCCACTTGGCACAGGTTGTCATCTCAACATCTCAAACGTAACCCAGCCCGGGGTTAGAACCCCCGATATCCAAAGACAGAACAATCCAAATTCCTATCCCTTCTCTGTTGCCGCGGGACCGATGCTACCAGTCTCCGAGAGTGCACAGCCTATCTATCCGTACATCATATACATATTAGCGCCGGTAACAGCTCTGCGAGGAGAGCGGTAGCGAGGTCAACCCAGAGTGGCTGAGGAGCGTGCTCAACCAAACGAACTGGGTCGCATCGGTTTTCCTGATGCGGACTCGCATCAACGGCGTCGAATATGTACATGGGAACCTAGAGCAGCGTGGTATCGTAGGGTTGCCAGGCAAGGAGCCTGCGCTGGGATAGAGCGGTGGGGGGAGGGGCGGCTGCGGATCCAAGACTAGGAAAGGGGAACGAAAGGAAACAAGGAATCGAGAAGCCCCTATCCCGGGAAGGAGAGGCGTTGGCCGTCTCGCAAAAACCTGTGCATCTACGCCTCCCCTGGCCGAGGATCTACCTGCAGGCTGCGGGAGATGGGTGTCGGGGACTCAGGGTGAGTAGTAGGCCAGCGTCCCGAGCGGTGGCCCGCTTCGGCGTCTCCGCCACCCCGAGTTTCATTGCCTAAAAAAACAAAGAAAAAGAAGAGGGAACGGGCCTGGATTCGCATGATGCTTCGCCGACCTTGTCTACCACCACCCGGCCGAGGACAAGCATGCCACAGAGGGGGGACAACGATCACGGCGATGGAGGTGCAACGGAGTCTTTAAAAGAAGGCCCGCCGTTCCTTACGTCTTGTTGAGTCAAAGGTTCACGTATAAATCAGCTGGAGCCTAGCAAATAAGATACATCATCGTGGCACGTTCGACTCGAGATAAAAGACAGTTGCGAAACCATGCGAATTGAAACGCCGGGTATTGCAGCCATTAAACACGCCTGCTCATGCAAGTGTACCGTAACGTGTACATATAGGTAGTGAATGCGTCTAGTCAGCCTCTCCACCATATTTCTTAAATCCTCCACTCGTTTAGGTTATCTTGAGGCGTGACAAAAGGCTCATTGATCCTCTTGATGGCGAACTCGCTGCAAAGAATACTGCAAAACTGTTAGCACAAAATCCTGCATAGAAGCAAAGGGGCCCCTTACCACGCCGACGCCACCAGCGAGTCCAACTCTGCAATCATGGCCTCCCTCTTCGCTCCGCTGACCAAGCCCTTGCTGATTTGTACCTGGAGTTCACGAATTCTCTTGCTTGTGCCTACGCCGGCCTGCTCCAGAACCCTCTTCCCCAAGCAGTCTGAATGGAACGAGTGCTGGCAGGGGAAGACAAAAAACTGCCTGCTGAGGAGCGGTAGGCCGCACACGTAGCATTTCTCTCCAGGCTCAACAATGGCATAGCGGTGATCCAGCGCGGCAATGTCGACCTTGATGTTCGTCGCCGTCTGGGATGACTCGTCCATCTCTTTCTTCAGCCCGTCGATGTTGCGACTGTAGTCCTCCAGAGCGGTGCAGATTTCCTCCTTGAAGTCGTCAATGACTACAAAGTCGGGAAAGAAAGGAATGAGATCCTCGATTTTGAGAAGATCGCATCGCTTGAGGAAGTCGATGGCCGTCTTTATGCCGTTTGACTGGGATATCACCTTGCGGGCGACTGCGAGCCAGAGTTTCTTCCGCAAGGGCGGGTTCGACATTGGCCGGTCTGCGATCACGGACGCCAAATCCACCTCGTTGTGAGAAAGCGCTAGATCGACGGCCTGGAGGTACTGGCCCATGCTGGTGTAGATATGTACACACGACAACGTCCGGTGGTGCTGAATGCATAACCGAAGAGCAAAATCAGGGTCAAAGTTTGGCTCGTCTCCCTGCGACTCCAGGTATGACAGCAATCCGGCCTCGTCTTTGGAACTCTGGGCGTAGATAGAGACTAGCGTGTTGTGCACCGCCGAGTCCTTTGAATTGAGTTGGTTGATGACGTACTGCAGATATCGAACAGCTTGGTTCTGTGCTGGGCTCCCATCGAAATTGCGGTTGTACTCCAGCAGTGCAGGTATCAGCTTGCGGGGCTTCAGATCGGAATGACGCATCAAGATCTCAACCAGATCCGAGGCAACGTGCGTCATAAGCACGGTGCTATACCGGTAGAAGACCTCTGGGTCGGTCTGCTTCTTCAAAACCGTCAACGCCTCAGGCCATCTCTCGCGCTGAACCCAGTATGAAAGAACGTAGTTGTAGTCGTTGACGGCGTTGGCGAAATACAACAGTTCTTGTTCCCGACCGTGACTGCTGATCACGTCATATACTGTGCGTCGGTCAAGGTCGTACTTGTACTTATTGACAAAATCTTGGAACTCGTCCTGGACGGCACGAAGCTGCTCCCTTGACCGCGCGGGATTGAGGCCGTCGGCCAATTCAGCCTGTGTGATGATGGTGTCGTCTAGAGTATTGAGTCTCGCCATAAAGATCTCCACTAGCCAACTTGCTATCATGATCCTCTGCATGACTGCGACCTTTTTCAACGTACCCAACTTGGCCAACAGATATTTCCTCAGAGCATCGGGTTCGGCATTGTCGATGAACGTAAGAGCCACCTCTTCGAATGGTTTGTTGCTGCGTCCGTACACCGAGGCGGCCTCCATGAAGTGCCGCTTCGCGACAAGGTTGTCGCCGTACGCGGTGGCGACTGTTTCCCTTTGTGCCGGCGTCTTTGCGTGCTGCAACGCCGAGTCGAACTGTTGCAACTTGAGCATAATCTGCCAGATGTTACGATCCTCGTCCCTTACGACAACCTCGAAGATTTCCTGGGCGGTGAACATCCAGAATGTGTTCTTTTGCAGGTCCACAGACAGGCTCACTGCCTTCTGCCCCGGTTCCAGGACGATTTGGTCATACACCACCTCCCCGGTCAGGCGGTTGGTGGCAACCACGCGGCCGCCGATGAGGCTGACAATATGCCATTGCGTCAGCGCAATGGCGTCAATATAATCCAACGTAGGGTTCCGTTTGTTCGATGCGTTGGACGGGCCAAGCTGTGAACGAGGGAGCATGTTCGATTCGTTAAAAATCTTGTTGCCCTCCGCGCTAGAGGCGAGCTGTCCATGAAATACGCCTTGAGCAGACAGCCACGCGTAGGCTCTCTCGTGCGACTCGTCCTCGTAGGGGTTCCGGTCGGGCGGATCCGGCGAGACCACCAGCGCTGATGTCGCAGCGCCAGACGAGCGCGACAGCTCGTGTACCGTCGGCTGTTCCGACTCGAACAGCTTCGTGAAAATGGAGCCACCACTGTCGTGCCCGTTGCCGACCTTGCCAGCCAAGTGAAACAGCCGACTGTGTGTTGCAATCAACACCCGTCGCATATCCGGGCGCCCGGGTAGCGTGTCCGCCCAGAGCCCTGTGATCGGTCCATCGGGCAGCTTGTGTAGGTTCTTGAGCTTGATGTCCTTTTTGTAAAACTCAGAGGTCGTCTCAATGAAGGCCTCGTAGATATTGCCATCGGCGGCACCAAGAAGTATCTCTCGAGTCGATGCCGTCGGCAGCGAAGGGTTCCAGGCGACGCTCTCAATCGAGACGCCTCGTAACCGGGCCAGGGCTCGGGGATGTTTGTGCTGGGAGTGGAGATAGTAGTTCTCGCCGAGAGCCGTGCAAATAAGAAGGTGGGAGGCAGTCGGATCGAGAAACATGCGGCGGATAACGCCAATTTCGCCGGGCTTTTTCGGGAGGTCAATGTCTGGATTTGCATCGAGGTTAGTGATGGTTTCTCGCGAGAATGTTACAGACGCAGCCGCAGATGGCGGCCAGCCACCACGCACCATCAATGTCTTCGGGTCTGTTCAGGTCAATGCGCAGGATGCGACCGTTGGAAAGCGCCAGAACGAGGACGTTGTTCGCTACCTGGGCGGCGACGAAGTCGGCGGCGATGGAGAACTGCAGCTGGACTCGCTCGACGACGAACATGGGCAACGCGGTGTCGTCGAGGTCGAGCATCCCGTTGCCGGCGGCAAAGCCGTCGGATGGGTTCAGGGCCATGATGTTTATTTAGGACGAGGTCATGCGGTCATTGTCGCTCGGATTCTGGATTTTTACGAGTGTCGCTGAGGTCGCCCGCTGCGATTGCGCATGGAATGCAGCTCGTCGGAGGCTGGAAATGCTGGGTGTTGATCGGTCGCTGTTGGATGGAGGATGGATGACATAGGCAGGGAGCTTGGCCGCCCCCCCACTAGAACCAACCTGGCAGATGGAGCTACAGCCAGGTACGTACCGGAAGCCGTCGCCGAGCTTTGATTTTTGTCCGAGTTTACTCTTGACCGCATGTCGAGGTTTTACACATCTACATAATCTGGCAAGGAGCACACCTGGATCACAGCAAGAGACAGGCAATCTCTCAAGTAGAATTTTTGAATATCCACTAGCCAAGGTATTTGCATTTTGCCATGGTGTAGCACGAATGTGCGTGCCATCCATCCCCGCAGGGATTTGTCCACCTTTTCTCAGCGCACAGCATCAGCGTTGACCATCTCAATGGTGTTTTTTTTACAGCTCCATTTGATCTTATAGAAGGAATAAAAATATGTAGGAGATGTGCAAATTGAGGTCGCTGAAAATAAGACCAGCAATATTCCGCTGGCACAGGTAAGTGCGATATATGCAGTTAACATGAAGATAAATCGTGCTCTGGCCCGGGCTGCTCATCACCCGGTTAGAGAATTACTAATTCCTCCTTCTCGAGGTTATTTCACGCTCAAACTGTCGTCTCGACAGCGGAGTCTTGAGCGTCCTCGTCGGCTTGGTGCCTGCTGTGGCTACCCTCCCTCGCTGTATCGTCCGTCTCGTCCGCGTCCTCGGTAGGTCTCGGATAGAAGCTTGGCGGCGTTGCCGCATTCAGTGGCTTCCTACCGACCAGGACGCGGGCCTTGACAATCAGTCCGTGCGATTTGACCGGGTCTCTTGCTAGACGGGCCATCTCTTTGGCGACATTGTGGCATGCCGTCTTGACGTGCTCTGGGTCCCATCCCATGTACTTCGTAAGTGGTCGCAGGCATTCGGCCTCCAGTCCATCGATGCAGGCGATCAGCCACAGCTTGCCTTCGCTGGCCTCGATATTGATGGGAATCGTGTGTTCTGTAAGCTTAATGTCCGTAAAGCCGGCATCTGTTAACAGTTTCGGGTTCATGTGGGAGACGCCTCTTGCGCGCCCGGACTTGATGCCTGCGAGCGTCAGGTCCCTCGACAGTGCGTGAATCTCGGAAGTAGGGGGGAATTCTGAGAGGAACTTTTTGAACCCTTGTTGATCATCCCATTCCAGCATCTCGATCCAGCCGCCGGGCCGAAGGACCTTGAATGCTTCCTTGTAGACAAAAGTCCAGTCCGTAAATGCCGCCATCATGTGGCGGAAGTGCACAAGGTCAAACGAATCGAGTTCGCGCTCCCACTCCAACTCGGCGTCGTCGACCTCGAAGAAACAGTTCATCGGTATTGACGTGGGCGCAAGGGCAGATATGTCTGTACCAATGACCTCGCAATTGGGGAACTCGTCGGCCATGCCAATGGCCCATTCGCCGATACCCGTGCCGACATCCAGTATTCTCTGCGGGTTCTCCAGTGGTACTGTGCTGAGCTTGCCGTCAAAAACGTGTAGGTAGACCCGGTGAATCAAGCTCATGCGGCACATTTCCCACTCATCGTTGGGGAGGTGATAATGCGGGCCGCAGTACCGCCGACCGTTCTCCCATTGGTAGTCCAACTCTCGCTCCATGAATGACCGGGTTGAAGACCTGCATACATTTCTACCAGTCAACCCGTGTCAAGGGCATACACAGCAGTGCATTGCGAAAACTCACATGTCCTGATGATCGAGTGACATCATGTAGGGCATCTCGGTGCGATGAGACTCGCTGGGCCGGGGATAATGGCCAGGCGTAAAGACGGAGAAGTTGTCATGGTCGTCGTCGTCGTCGTCGTCAACCTCCATACCCCCCTCCTCTTCTTGCGAGTTCCATTCTTCGTCGGCCTCGAGAACACCATGGGATCCCTCGTTGATGCTCATGACGCTCGTCATCTCGGTGGCGGTCTCGCTCTCGTGCAGGCCGCTCGACTGGCTGCCGCTAGAGTGCGACGCAAGCTCGTCGGTGGTGGACATGCTGGATGTGGCGCCCTGGGCGGGGTCTTGTCTTGTACTGGTTCCCTTCCTCTTCTTAGTGCGCCGCTTCTTGGCCATGGGCGGCGGCCGTGACCCGTTGTCTGTGCGACCAGCAGTCAAGGTCCTATCGCAGTTTTCTTATCTCCTGTTGGCGGTCCCGGAACGTCATATCACGTCCCTCGGCGAGAGGGCGGGAACAAAACACCACGTAAGACACGTGTTGGCAGGCGGGCAAGAAATGTAAGAATAATGAAAGGGTTGTCGAGGTGGTATTTGCGATAAATTGGTGTGTGTATTTAGCGAACCCAGGACGGAAAAAGAGCGTAGGCGATTGTTACTATGTGCCAAATTCGGGTCGTCGGTCGTTCGGTCGATGGTTTAGTCGCGAAGACTTCGGGGAATCAAGGTATGTTTCGAATTGACAGGTAAAGCCGTGCGGCGCAAAATAAACAATAGACAGGGCCGAAGAGGAAGAACGAGTGCGGTAGAGCGGAAGATTGTTGGATGGAAAGACAAGAGAAGTTTAAAAAAAAAAACCAAGAAGAAGAAAAGGTGAGGTCCCTGGGCGCCAGAGAGACGAGAGATTTGGGAACAGACGTTTTGAGGATAATCAGGCGGCGAGAGGTAACATTGTTAGTTGGGTACCATAGTAGGCTTAATACCGAACAGGAATGGTTGCACCGGGGGAGTCCTAGTGTGGTTGACTTTTGGCTAGTGCATCTCTCCATCCTGTAGTGAGAGTGCGAGAATCCTGACAGGTGCTAGGATGGGATGGGGGAACCGCAGGGACACCAGCGATGCAATACCTAGAAGTGCGAGGGACATATGGACTGAACTACCCACCTAGGAGATAGAGGGAGGGGGCGCAAAGTGTGGAACGTGAACTGGGCCTTTCTGGGGTGGAGTAACAAACAAGCAAGGGTCCTTTTCGTCTCTACCTACCTACCCCACCCTATAACTCGGACCACCCCCAAAGTCAGACCACCCAAATTCACACCGGAATCACATAAATTTTACACTAGATTTCTAAGTTTAGTAATTTTTTAAAAATTAGATATAAGTCTAAAAGTTATAGAAGTTTATATATAGTATTCTTTATAGTTAATGTATAATAAGAAAATTTTATACTTATTATATATTAGTATTTACTTCCTATAGCTTATCTGTCTCTTATATATAAGGGTATATATACCTTTAGCTATTAATTACTTACAAAAATATATAAAAAGCTAATAATATTATATAAAAGCCTTATTAGAAGGTACATATAAGTTTTTATATCTTTCTAGCTTATAGTTAGTATATTAAGAAGTAGTTAACTTACTACACTCATCTCTTATTACTACCTTATCTAAGGGTGTTCTGACTTTGGGGGTGATCTGAGTTGTAGGGTGGGGTCTCACATCGTATATTCACTTGGTCTTGGACTCCCTCACCTTTTACTCCTGATCCCCCCCCCCCTATTTACTTGGATGTCTTTGCACGGCGTAGAAAAGCGGCTGCGTTAAACAACGAGGAGATCGGCAGTGTATGGCCAAAGTCCGGCTGTGACCACTTGAGATAAGAAACACGGTTGGCACTGACATCATAACGAGGGCTTTGAGCAGCGTACACTCCATTCGGTATCTTCTCTCATGCCTACGTGGCAACAGAATACTAATAGGCAAGATTCGGTACTCTCTGGAGCTCGTCGCGCAATGTCTAGGACGGTCTGCTCAGTCAGCGGAAACCCAGGAGCTGCAATAGGAATGCAGCAACCCCTCTTTATATTTCCTCGTCTGGGCCACCTGCCTGCATGCCCCTCGCAGCTAGCAAGGCCGAGAGAAGGGGCGCTGATTCGTAGCAACGTTCCGGGAGGTACCGCCGGAGTGAGAGCTACTGCAGCCAGTGCAGTTCCCCTGCCTATGCATGCCCGGTTCCGGTCTGGATTCTTGCCCGTCAAATCCATTAGGGCTGCGGTGCAGCGTAATCCCCCCCGAACTTTTATCGAAACTACCTACGGATACTACGCAGCATGTAGCGACAACGGTCGCTTCCAATGGGACGGGCACGCCGCGCACAAGTGTCATGGCGCCCAGGCCCGGGAACGAGGGGCACCCTCGCCGTTGGAACCTTCAGAGCCCGGCCTCGAGCGCTCCACCATCACGTCCTAGCTCTGTCACTCTGGTTGGCTTGCGTCACGGGGATCGATGGGTCCGAATGTGGGTGCTCCTCCAGGAGCGCATCCAATGGGGGAGGAGCCTTTGTCTAGATTCCAGCGTTGCATTGTCCTAACCCGTGAAGGATCTTTGAATCTTCCTTAGTGTACGGCGTAGTTCTGCATGCTATGTATATACACTAGTACGTGTATGTATCTGTAGGTTTGATTCCATTTTACCCACTGCAGATATCCATTTTACTGGAAAAGCCCCTTTCTCTACCCGGTTCCTTGGGTTCCAACAATGCCCCGGCTGGTCATCAACTTCCCTATCCTTATCAGCAAGGCGACGACAGCGGGAGACGGATGCCTGGTAGTCCGAGGCTGCCATTGTGCCCCGTGCCCAGAAGCGAAGAGTACGGTACCAGCAGAAAGCGATCAGGCCAACATTGTCACGTCTTGAGACCTCCAGCAAGCTGCAGACCCGACCGCGTGGTACCCGAAACAAACCCGGTGTGAAAAAGGGTGGGAAGCTTATCCTCCCGTTCGCATAGGCCGAGACTGATTGCATGTGTGGTCTTGTGACTCAAGGAGACTACGCATAGAAAAAGCAAGTATATCGTACATTGTCCTGCGAATATGCGGCTCCAGCTGTCAGCCAGCACCACGCCATCTAGAAATCAGATTAAGCAAGCAACCAACGTGGGGCAATTATCTTGAGACGGAAATGCAGGGGAGAAGAAGAAAGACGGTAAGATCATTGCCCGCGTCGTCTGTGCCACACGTGACAGCCGAGAAGTTGAAGTCTCCGACAAGGCGGTACAGCCTTCCGTGCGCACTATTTTGAAAGGCTACAAGTTACAACCAAGACCTTGCTTCCTCCATTGTCTTGTACAGTAGGTAGATAGCACAGCAGATCGAGATCGACCTACCACGAGAACGAAAAGTGGAAGGGGAAGAAAAGGAAAGAAAGTCATATAGAATAGCTCGTTACCAGCAATCCGAGCGGCCGATCGACATCCCCTCTCTTACACACAGTTGCAAACAACCGCCCCTCCCCCCCAACGTTCCAGCCGGCGTATGGTTCGCATGCTGACACCCAGTCCTGCGCCTTCACGGCCCGGGTTTTTATCAAGTCATGGCTTGTTCATGACAGGTGGCCCCACCTTTGCTTTCGCCCGGCATACTCCGTACAATAATCATGTATGAATCACTGACTTATCCTTGACGAATTTTTGCACATCCAGTAAATATCTCTTATTCGGTATCTTCCATATCAATTGCCGACCAAGTAAATGTTCCTCTATGACTAACACCCCCATAGTGCCATGCGCCTTTACCCAGCGCCAGACATGTACCGCAAATTGTACATATCACGACCCAAACCCGAGGCGTCGCATTCTTGATGAATATGCATATCGTAACGAAATAATAATGTCGAAAAAAAAGGATGAGGTTTCTGTCGGGTTCCCTCTAGCACCCATGTGGGCCTCTATCTTGGGCCTCTATCTTGGGCCAACGAATGTACTACCTGCTATGCCCTGACTGCGTGGCCGTTGGAGCCATTGGTGATGCCCTTTCTAATGCCATTGCTCCCGTCGACGTCGTCGATGACCTTCCTCTTCTTCGACTTGGGTGTGAGAGGTGAATCAGCGACAGGCTCCGAGTCCGCAGACACGTCCAAACCCTGAACAACAGGGAAAGGCGTGAGGACGGAGGAGATGTCGCCCCACCATTCCTCGCCAAATTGGCGGTACCAGTTGACCGTCATGCGGAGACCGTCAGCAAAGCTGGTCTTCTGGTCCCACCCGAGCTGGCGGAGCTTGGTGCCGTCGACAGCATACCGGTGGTCGTTGAAAGGTCGGTCATGGGTGTACTTGACCCACTTCTTGAACTCGTCCGTCGTGGAGTACGGGATGTTCATCTCTTTGAGAAGATGGCTGCAGAGGTCGATATTGGAGATTTCGTCGTAGGACCCAACATTGTAGATTTGGCCCATCTGGCCCTTGTGTAAGATGGTGTCGAAGGCGTCGGCCGCATCGCCAGCAAACAGGTAACGCCGGGTAGGGCTTCCGTCACCGTGGAGAACAACGGGCTGGCCTCTGTTCAGCAAGCAAGTGAACTTGGGGATAATTTCTTATTCTTGTTAGCCAGGAGCCGGCGGGTTGGATGTATGCGACCTACTCTCGGGAAACTGGTGCGGGCCGTAGACGTTGTTACTGCGCACGATGATGACGGGAAGCTTAAAACTCTTCTGATAAGACTGAACGAGCATCTCGGCGGCTGCCTTGCTAGCAGCATAAGGGTTAGTGGGCGCAAGAATGCTGGTCTCGAGGAGGTCGTCGTCGTCATCATTGACCTCTCCGTAGACCTCATCGGTGGAGATGTGGATGAAACGCTTGATGTCAACACTCTTGGCGCTCTCGAGAAGAACGTGAGTGCCGTAGACGTTGGTGTGGGTGAACCCGTACGAATTACCAAAGCTCAGGTCAACATGTGACTGAGCGGCAAAGTGAAAGATGGTATCAATGTTATACCGCCTCAGGCAGTTGACAACTTCTGTTGGGTTGGTAATATCGCCGTGTACAAAGGTGAAGTTTGACTTTTCGTTGAGGACGCGGGTGTTGTTCAGCGAGGAACAGTAGTCCAGCTTGTCGAAAGAGATAATGTTGTAATTGTTGGGGTAGGTGAGGGTAAGATGGCGGACCAGCCAGCATGCACTCGGGAATGTGTTAGCATCTTGGGCGATTTCCCTGCCAAGCCTCTGACTTACATGAAGCCGGCGCCACCAGTAATCATGATGTTCTTGACATCGGGCAGTGGCTCAAACTTGGTGCTGCCTTTGAGCAGCGGCGCCTCTTTCCACACACCAATGTCTTGGAAAAACTTGCCGTGTCCATTGCTGTAGGCTTGTGAGAGTTAGCAATCCCGGAATGTAACAGCATGTAGTGATAACGGCCATGGTAGGCTTACTGCTCTGCGCTCGATTTTGGCCGTTGAGTAGGGTCATTTTAGCGGTTGGCAAGATTTCTTTTGTGAATGTTTCGGTCGAGAGAAGTGTAGAGGGAACCAACAGAATGCGCGGTGCGGTGTGGTGTCGGAGGCTCTGGAAGATATTAGAGCTCTTGACCGATAACGAGTCAGGCCCGGGGAGGTTGAAGTACAAGTAGGGAAGGCGAGCTGGCCTTTCAAGGGAGAGAAAGGTTGCCCTACAAGTGAGTCTTAGCTGGGCGGCCGGTCACACAAAGAACAGGTACATGTCGCGCAGTTAATCTTACCTTGGAAATGGGATATCCCTATCAAGTCTAAAGCAATGCCATTGGCGATCTGCGCCCGACGTGTCTCACTCGCACCACCCCAAAGCCGCTTCGCGTTGGGGGCAAGGGATGTCAGCGTGGAGCGCTGTAGCGAGCAGCGGGGAGAATGCGTTCAGACACAAGCTGGCCTTGGCAAAGAACGCAAGGTCGAATAGAGCAGGAACCAGCGATGGCAAGGGCGGCGAGAGATACGAAGGAGTGTCCCAAAGGTTCGGGCGGGGTGTCCTGGGGTCGTGGTCTGTCCTCCAAAGAGAGGCCGCAGGGCGAAATGAGCAGTGTAGCACCAAAGTTTGGACGGCGAGCCAGGGTGCCTAGAATCTGTGGCCGTGAGAGGAAGAGTTCAGATAGCTTCGGCAAGGTGCATATGGGAACAGTTGTGGGTTGTCTTGGATGAGATGGGTCAGTCGGTCGGCAGACTGAGATGGGTAGATCAGCAAGAACCGGAATGATTGGCGCGAGCTCACCTGGGGAATGGGCCTAGTTGACTACCGGTAGGTAGGTAGGGTACAGGAAGGTACCAGAGGCACAGGCTCAGGAGCCAAGGGTGGACGGAAGTGCCGGTCCGACCTACTTGGCAACTTGGGTAACTGGGAGAAGTACTCGATAAAGTTTATTTTCGTCTCCTTGTGCTCCGTACTGCGTCAGAGGAACGTCGGGGCCAGAGAGGGGACAGAAGGTGTGATATAGGAGCCCAGGTGTAATTTATGGCGTGGGTAACTGCGACGAGGACTTCCTCGCGATCACGACTGCGGATACAGTGATCACTCCAATTGATCGCCTGTGCCTGGCTGATTTGTTTGTTTTGGCGGCGACAAGTGAAGAGTGATGGATCCAGTCCGTGTGGGAGGTGGGCGGGCGGGCGGCGCAAGATTGGTGAAGTGACTGCTAATGTATGCACCGCACTGCAACTGGTGGGAAAGTGCAAGTGCGACGAGGAACACGCTCTGGAAGGTGGATGGTGGGGGTGGATACCGAGAGAATCTTGGCTAGGAAGCAGGCACACTGTATCCGTAGTAGTGCTTTGAAACATGACGCTGCTGTGTTTCCGGAGTACGAATAGTGCGTGGGATCTTTCCCAGTATAGCCCACCTGCCGAGTGTACGGATAATTGAATTAGGTAGTTTCCGTATCAGCAACGAGTCAACGAGTCAAGGGCGGCCCCTCGCATGCCATCAGGCACAGACCATGACAGTGCTCCCTGTCTCTTTCGCTCTCTTTCTGTCCATCTCGTATTGCAATACCTGACTTAAGTCTGACCAAGAGGAAAGGATATCACACTGAGCACAGTGATGCGTATGCCATCCGACAGGCATGGTGTTTGGACCATTTGACAGCTGATTGTAATGCAGTCGGTGGACCCTGTGTGCGCGTACCTAGGTAGACTGCCAAGATAAGTACGATATACATCGCCCCCTTCCAGAGTATTGTGGGTACCTACCTCTTCAGTACTCAGATAGTTCTCTCCGTTTCCTTCCCTTTACTATGGTATGATGGGTAAGTTTAAACTCCATAACAGGTAGTGTGGAGTTGTGACCCACGTATGAGAGACTCTCACTGGCCAGAATTATGATAGATGTGCACAAGAACCTCAAAGTACCATCGCTGAAATACAAAAAAAAGCACGGCCACATTTACCTGACGAGGGGGTTAAACTTTGGCCCGATACCATAGTAGTCCAACCCATATGTGCGTACACGTAGTGCCGTCTGGAGCCGCTCTACTAGGTACCGGTAGTTTAAGATGCAGTGCAGCTCGGCAGATGTAACCCCAATCTAACCGAGACCTCCCGGTGGAATGGGTCCCTTTCTTTTTACGCAAGCTAATGGAAGCTAGGGAGAGCCCACGACGCGCTTTCGACGGGCGGGTGCCATGGCGCCACCCTCGACCACGAGGCCCCAACTCTGGTCTTCGGATACTAGTAGGACGTTGCTAGTTCCTCTGTTTGGTATGATAATAATACTGAGTTTTCCTATAGGGTTTCCGTTGTCGCGTACCGGTACGACCCTTCGCCTTGGCTACAAATGTCGGCTAGTTCCTTCTCTGAGAATCCGGTCTCAGTCTAGTCTTTGGCGCAGAATGTGGCTTTCGACCAACGCCTCTGAACCGCCGAACCATTAGGTTTTCATGCTTCTGCGCCGAGAGGGATCAAGTCACGGCCTGCCTCTCCGTCGTTAGCCTAGCGTCCTCGCATCACTGCCTTCCAGAAAGAAAAAAAAAATTACCAACTACGTCTCCGCCAAAGTGGGGGGTGAAAAGCCGATCAGGGGTTAAACCATCACTGGAACGTGTAATATGCTACAGTTCACAATAGAGTAGTACTGCATATTTGTTTACAATAGTTAGCTTTGCGCGAACTCGGTCTGCCTGCCCTTCGCAGGCGGTTTGCTTATCAAGGTTCATTCCATCACTGCCAATGACCAGTATCATCAGCAGCGAAGCTAGCCTGGAGGCAAACACATTACAAAAGGCTTGGTCGCGACCGGCCCATGACGAACGCCACCGATGCAGCCATTGACGGTCCACTAGATGTCCGACGTTCACAGTTGCGGTTGCGTCTTCGGCACCTGGTGCTCTGTTTACTGACGACGACACGATGGCGACAGCAGAGCATGCTGCTGGGTCGGTCCCTCCCGCTCGCCCGGCTCATCTTTTCCTGTTGTCCTTCTTGACTTCACAGACTGGACTACCGTCCCGCACAGCCTCGTAGTCCGGGAATGCCGAAATACTCAACGGCGAATTATCATCGAAAGAGTATGGATAACACTGGCACAATGCCGTCCTTGACGTGGACCGAACGGCAACCAAATATCACGTAACTACTGACATGGTTGGCACAGGGTGTATTGCACCAGGTCATGATTGATTGCCAGTAGCGGAGAACCAAGGTCCTTGACAGTCAAAGTCCCTGACAGCCGAGACTAGTTTTCGTTGGCTAAAGGAGCCAGAAGCCCGCCGAATCCCCCCATCTCCCAGTCAGGAGGGCCTGCATGCTTGCGTCTTTCGGACGGGATTAACGCAGGGGCCGTGACGATCTGGGATCAACCAAACCAAGAAGGGTTTTTTGAATACATACGTAGTAGGTAGTAGACGGGTGCCTACTGTCCTACTCTATGCTGTACGCCTCCTGTGCTGCCCATCTACGAGACATTACTTGTGGTTCGTGCGTTTCAATACCCATGTCGTAGACATTCTGGAGTCTCGTCAGCGACCGACCGCGACAGACGTTGCGCCGAATGGTGGAGCAAAAGACATGGGCAGACGGAAGAAGATGCCGTTGCAATGCACCGCATTACATGCATAGTACTGCGACCGGTGGCCGAGACAACCTTTGATCTTTCACAGGCTGAGAGACATGAAAATATCGTTAGCATGGACTGATGCAGCACCAGGAGTCCATGACTCTCTGATTGGCGGCGTTGGCGTGGGTTCGCAAGGCAAAATGAAGATTCCAATGTCTCAGGGAATAACCCTTTCCATACGGCGGCCACTGACTTCAGTCAAACTCTATCCCGCGCAGGTGGATGTTGGTCGGACGAAACCTGGACAGCAGTTGATGTTGCTGGGAACACCAACCCGGAGGAACCGAGCTGCCAGAACAGCCGGCATCCCGGGCGCTGTCGCTGCGTCGAAACCATGTCTGTGTCAAAGATGGTGTGTGCAGATTGGGATCGGATCGCCCGAGGTTGGCGCTTGGGCGACGGCGAGAACGAGATAGAGATCAATTGGGATTGATTAGACAGAGTTAGGGCGACTGTAGGAAAGTTGGGGCGCCCTAGTACAGCATCGCCTGTTGTGCTTGGGAATGGCTGGTCAGTGTGATATGGACGATCAATGAGGCTGCATTCGTCAACGTTTGAAGCCTTTGACAACCCCACCATCATGTTATCCTCCTACGGGTAATGACAGCTGGGCAGATTCCCAACGCCGGGTTGCCGCACACGGGCTTGAAGGTTTGACGGCTTGGCAAAGTGGACCGCCATGCTTCCTAGGTACCTACTTAGGTAGGTACTAGGTAGGTACCTACCCGAGTATCGTGGGGGACGGAGAGAGGCTTATAGATCGCCGAGCTGGGGTCTGGTTGGATCTGGGATGGCGTAGGTATGATATTTAGCGACTTGGCAGATACCTACCCTCCTACCTACTTGTCTACAAAGCAGACGTGCGCCGTGGAAAAAATGGCTCAGGATCTCCGACCCTACCTTACCTGTTTAGTCGATCGAGCTTAGTTGACTTGGTCATTTATACCCACCTAGTTTAAATGCAGGAACACAGCGAAACTCTACTTGCTGTCCATCAACTCAGCCGGCTGGCCGGCCAAGCGATGGCTTAGAGGTACTGTCCGTCCTAGGAAAAGCACGGCGGGTAGGGCAGAGCCTGGTCCGAATCTAAACTCAGCTGCTTGTATCCGTACAAGCAGACGGGATGGCTCTTGCTATGGGGTTAGACCGGGTCGAATCGAATTGGATGCCTCGTCTCTCACTCCAACTAACCACTACTGGCTTAACGACTACCTCCCTACTTAGGTAGATGGGTTGGTAAGTAGAGAGAAAGCGAGCGTGCGATTCCCAAGTCCCTCAGTCACAAAGCATCAGACCCGCACATCCGCACATTCCTTAGGTACGTACGGCACCCCCTCCTTGCGTCTCCATCTCCCTCCCTCATTCCCATCCCTGGCCCCTGCGTGTTTTCAGCCCCCGTGGCTGTTGGTCACTGCCTAGTGTAATGCAACTAGCTGCGACAAGGGACAAGCTACCGAAACCTCGTACCTAACTTCGTGCTACGGCAGCCGACACTCGTCCTCCCCGGCCCAAACAGTCAAACTCGATGAAAGACACGCCGTCTCGCACCTTTTCACCCCGGACGTTCAATTATTGCATCTCTGCACCCTAAGCACTTCCCTCTCCCCTTGAATTCCGCTTTTTTGCCCACCGGAATCTGAAAAGACAAGGTGTCTCTCCCTCTGTCATTCCAAAGGACCCGAGACTCCCTTGGACGCCCAACTACCAATATTCCCATGGTTCTCTGAAATAGGACCTCAAGTCCTTCTAGTGGCCAGTTCATCGCTCTGCCCACGCTGCAGATCATCCATCGCTGCGCCAAGCCGCTCTCTTGTTCACAGTCGCTTTCTCTCGCGACCACCATAGACTTGCAACTTGTTCTGCGAGAGGTTTCCGACACTGCCGCATATCCTATACACACACGCAAGACGCCAAAGCCATGGCTGATTACCGACCTGAGCGGACGGGCTCCATCGCCTCGTCTTCTACAGACGCTGCTACCTTGCATGAGCTGACCAAGTTGGACCCAATGGAAGACAGTCTGCAAAACCTCAAGTCGAGAGCCGACGAAGAGGTGGCTGCCGAGGAAGACGAGAAGCTCCTACCTACTACCGACACGAGTGAGAAGGAAGAACCCCCGAAGGCTAGCCTCGCCTCGGCCGTTATCTGGATGACCGTCAACACCCTGGCCACAATTGGAATTGTGAGTTTTGCATTGCGCCCACGCGGCCCACGCGCTTGTTCTTTCTGTCGAATGCATAGGCTAATTAATGCTCCCATGCCGTAGGTCTTCACGAATAAGGCCATCTTCTCTGATCCCCAGTGGAAACTCTGCCAGCTTACGTTCGCGAGCTTCCACTTCTTGGTGACGTTCCTGACGCTGCACATCCTGTCGCGGCCAACCTTTGCCTACTTCACTCCGCGCCGTGCCACTATCACAGACCTGCTGCCCTTGTCCGTCGCAATGTGTCTCAACGTTATCCTGCCGAACCTGTCGCTGGCGTTTTCGTCGGTCACCTTCTATCAGATCGCGCGTATCCTTCTGACACCAACCGTTGCCCTAATGAACTTTGTTCTGTACAAGGCGACTCTGCCCCGGAACGCCGTCCTGGCTCTCATCCCGGCCTGTCTAGGTGTCGGAATGGTATCATATTACGACACTCTACCCGCCAAGGATGGGAATGTCAAGACTACTTCCACCCTGGGAGTCTTCTTCGCCTTCGCCGGCATTTTTGCGTCTTCTCTATACACTGTCTGGATTGCCAGCTATCACCGCAAGCTTCAGATGTCGAGCATGCAGCTTTTGTACAATCAGGCGCCCATTGCCTCATTCATGCTGCTCTACGTTATTCCTTTCGTCGATACTTTCCCTGACTGGGGTCATGTCCCTGTCAACCGTTGGCTTATGATTGGCATGGTTGGTGTTGCCAAGCCTACACTGCAGATTTCTTCCGCTAACATTGACTGTAGTCTGGCGTCTTCGCCTCGCTGATCAACATATCCCAATTCTTCATCATCGCCCAGACCGGACCCGTGTCCAGTACGGTGGTCGGCCACCTCAAGACATGCACCATTGTGGCCCTTGGCTGGATGGTTTCTGGGCGAGCCATTGGTGACAAGTCTATCCTCGGAGTCTTTATTGCCATTGGCGGTATTGTTGGGTAAGTTGAAGATCACTAGTCCGTGCGTCAACCCGCGACTGACCATTATCCAGTTACTCGGTCGTCATGCTCCAGCATCAAAAAGATCGTCGAAAATAAGCTGGAAGCATGGGTTCACGATCAGCGTTTATGACATTTAGGTGACGGTTCTTTTGGGAGTATAGAGAGATCATAATGCAGAGGAGTAGATCAAGCCTGTTTGGGACCAGAAAGAGACTAGTACATTGATACCTCATTTTATCACGGTTTGGCGTCTGGGGAGGGGAATAAGACAACTCGGATTTGGCAATAAAGCCAAAAGCATTTTATTGTTTTTCTTCATCCATGACTTTTTGCGTCTATCCTTGAACCTGATACGTGACTGGGCACACCTGGTCCAGCTAATGAAGCCACCAATAACAAGAAGTAAAAAAATACGCCCACGAGGTAGTCCCTGACCAACAACGCAATGCAGTCCGCAACCCAGCCCAGCACTCGAGCATTCCGAGGATGGAGCAGCCGACCACTGGTCTAATGTAGTCTCCTCTCTCTCTCTCTCTCTCTCTTCCTCTTCCTCTGTCTCCACAAGGGCAACCCCCTTACAAGTTGAACCGCTTCCTGTCCTTCTCCATTTTGGCTTTCCATTCCCAAGGCTGCGAGTCCTCGCCCTCGCTGCCGGCCCTGCCGATGCCCTTGTCGACCCTCCTCAGCTTGGCCGTGAAACGGGGGCCGACCTCCTGCAGGCCAACGCGGATGCCCTCGACGCCTTTCATCTCAGCGCCATCGGCTGTGGTGATGTTCTTCTCCGTCTCACGCTTCTCGCGGAAGACGTAGCGATGGCGCCGGAAGAAGAGGTAGTCGCGCTGGTTGTGCACCGTCAACACCTGGCGGCCCTCGAGCTCAGGCTGCGGCGGAAACAGGCGCTGGAAGAGGGCTGCGGTGAGGAGGCCCAGGGGCGTCTTGAAGTTGTTCAGGAGGAGTTCCGGGTAGTGGTTCGTCGGGTTGCCGTGGCCAGGGAGCTTCTTGCCTTCCATGAAGTTTGTGATGGAGAAGGTGAAGGTCGGACCGGCGGGGAGGTGCACGATGGACATGCCCGTCAGCTTCTTCTGGTCCTCCTTCAGGAGGACGACGGCGGTGTAGTCGCGGTTCGAGGCGAACTTTGAGATCTCGCGGAGCGAGTACTTGTGCCCGTAGCGGTGGGCGGAGCGCGGTACGTAGGTGGAGTTGGGGAAGATGGTGCGGAAGACGTTGGCCTCGTAGTGCAGCGTCGAGTTGAGCGAGGTAGTGATGAGGATCTTGGGCGGCGGGGGCGCGTCCTCAGTGAAGAGGGAGGGGAACTTGAGGGCGAGCGAGGAGGGCGTCAGGTCGAGGTTGGTGCTCGTGGTCGACGGCGCCGCCGAGCTATCCCTCCGGGCGCGGCGCTTCTCCTCGCGGCGCTTCTCCCTCTCGGCCTTCTTCGCTTCGGCGGCCTCTTCGTCATCGTCGGAGGCGAGCATGCTGTCGTTGTCCGACTCATCCCCGTCCTCCGAGTTGTCCTCGTCGTCGAGCTCCTTCTCCAGCGCCGCGTTCTCCTCCTCCTCTATCCTCCTTCTCTTGAGCTTCTCGACGTCCACCACGTTCCCCAGGGAGTCGTCGTCGACGTCGTCCCACACGCGCTTGCTATCGAGCGTCTTGGGCTTGTTCTTGGTAATGCGGGCGGCGCGCAGCTCAGGGTCCTTGTCCTCCTCCTTTTTCCGACGGAAGCGCATCTCGCGCTGCGTCTTGTCCTTCTCCTTCTTCTGCAACACATATAGCTCCTTGCGTTTAAGCTTGTTGGACGTCTTGTTGGTGAGCGAAGCCCCCATGGACTTGCCCGGCTTGGAAAAGCCCATGTTGAAAAACTCGCTTTCTCGACTCGATTGACCTTTGGGGATTTTGCTGCAGATTCGACGCTCGTCCTATTTGGGGTAAAGTGCCAATACCTAGCCGTCAAGTTTTTTTTTTCTTTTTTCTTTTTACCCCCAGGAGGCCCGTTGTAGTCGGGCAGTTGTCGCAATTCAATGCTTGCAATACGGGTTCTCAGTATCGTCCTCTAAAATATCATAAAAAAAGTTCCGTCGTCGAAGAGGCTCAATGAAAATCAGCTTTGGAGAAATTTTGGCGGGGCACCAACCAATCCCTGCAGCAGATGCATTTGAGATGGCTCCTGACCCTCAATGTTGCGGGGGTCAGGGATCTTTAGCATCTGATGCTGACCCGTCGGCGGATTGAATTTCCGTCGTCCATGGACGATGGCGGGCTGCGGGAGGGGCTCGGTCTAGTACCTGAGCAGCCTGGGCCGACGCTGATCGCACGAGCGACAGGCGACCGCACACCAAGGAGGGGTGGGTTTGCACTGGAGCAAAAAAGTGAGAAAGGGCAGCACGACACTTTTTTGTAGGAGAACGACTTGACCACCACACAAACCACACCCCTCGACGCCTACCTACCTAGGTATCGCATGCACACTCTGCACCACACCCAGCTCTCTCTGTCTCTACCTGGCATTTCCCAATTGAACCTATAAGCCAGGTAGCTAACCAGTGCCCCTCCCTTACTACCCAGGGAACTGCAGCTGTTGCCAGAGCCAAGGCCCCCTCTAGATGACTCACGCTCTCTAAAAAGAACCCCACCAGACGACCAAATAGATGAAGCCTTTTCGCTCTTTCGTACACCAATCACCTCCAATTCGTTCCGCAGCTAGCTTCTGTGCAGTTCGGCCGGCCGCTTTTTTCCACTGCCGCCATCGTTACCCCTCCCCCTCCTTGCCCTTCCGCTCCCACTCCCACCACCACCACTTCCAACACCGCACCCTCGCCACCACTCGTCACCTCTCCCGGGCCCAAGTCCTTACCCCCTCGAAAAAGAACAAGCCCAACGACGCCATCCCCAAGATGACGACCACTGCGACGACCCTAAAGGGTCAGCCCCTCGACCGGCAGGTCCTCGATGCCATGCTGCGCCGGCGTCTCTTCTTCACCCCAGCCTTCGAGATTTACGGTGGCGTCGCTGGCCTCTTCGACTATGGCCCCCCCGGCTGCTCCCTGCAAGCCAACATTGTCGACATCTGGCGCAAGCACTTCATCCTCGAGGAGGACATGCTCGAGATCGACACCACCGTCCTGACCCCGCACGAGGTTCTCAAGACGTCGGGCCACGTCGACAAGTTCGCCGACTGGATGTGCAAGGACCCCAAGAACGGCGACATCCTACGTGCCGACCACTTCGTTGAGGACGTGCTCGAGTCCCGCCTCAAGGGTGACAAGGAGGCTCGCGGCGAAAAGGTCGAGGAGGAGGACGACCCCAAGAAGAAGAAGAAGAGAAAGACAAAGACCGAGGCCGTCAAGCTCGACGACAACGTCGTCCAGGAGTACGAGGAGGTCCTGGCCAAGATCGACAACTACAATGGCACGGAGCTCGGCGAGCTCATCAAGAAATACGACCTCAAGAACCCGGCCACCGGCCTTCAACCCTCGCCTCCTGTCGCCTTCAACCTTATGTTCCAGACCTCCATCGGTCCCAGCAGCAACCTGGCTGGCTACTTGCGTCCCGAGACCGCTCAGGGCCAGTTCCTCAACTTCGCCAAGCTTCTCGACTTCAACATGCAGCAGATGCCCTTCGCCTCCGCCTCCATTGGTCGCTCCTACCGTAACGAGATCTCCCCGCGCGCCGGCCTCCTGAGAGTTCGCGAGTTCCTTATGGCCGAGATCGAGCACTTTGTCGACCCCGAGGGCGGCAAGAAGCACCACCGCTTCCCTGAGGTCGATGCCATCGAGCTCACCCTGCTGGACCGCCACACCCAGCTTGCCGGCAAGACGGACGTCAAGAAGATGACGATTGGCGACGCCGTGCGCAATAAGGTCGTCGACAACGAGACTCTCGGTTACTTCCTCGCTCGCATCCACCTCTTCCTACAGAAGATTGGTGTCGATATGTCCAAGGTCCGCTTCCGTCAGCACATGGAGAACGAGATGGCCCACTACGCTGCCGACTGCTGGGACGCTGAGCTCCTCACCTCCTCCGGCTGGATCGAGTGTGTCGGCTGCGCTGACCGCAGCGCCTACGATCTGTCTGTCCACGCCAAGAAGACGGGCGCCCCCCTCGTCGTACGCGAGCGCCTCGACGAGCCACTCATCTTCGAGGAGTGGCAGGTCGAGATTGACAAAAAGAAATTCGGTCCCCAGTTCAAGAAGGACGGCAAGACGGTCGAGGCGGCCCTCGAGGCCACCACCCAGGAGCAACGCGAGAAGCTCGCCAAGCAGCTCACCGATAATGGCGAGCTCGAGCTCGAGGTTGCCGGCGTCGGCAGCGGCACGGTCAAGGTCAGCAAGGACCTTGTCAAGATCGAGTTCAGGAAGCGTATCGAGAACACCAGGGAGTACACCCCCAACGTCATTGAGCCGTCATTTGGTATCGGTCGAATCCTGTACTCGTTGATCGAGCACGTCTACTGGAATCGCGCCACCGAAGATGGCGGCGACGAGGCCCGCGGAGTGAGCCACCCCTTCCCAAGATAGGCAGGCTAAGAAGACACAGAACACATAGCTGACTGAACTGAATGACTAGGTCCTCTCCTTCCCACCGACGGTCGCCCCGACCAAGGTTCTCATTGTGCCCCTGTCGGCCAACAAGCAGTTCCAGCCCTTCATCAACAAGATCTCGCAGAAGCTGCGCAAGATCGGCATCTCGGCCCGCGTAGACTCGTCCTCGGCCACGATCGGCAAGCGTTACAGCCGTAACGACGAGCTCGGCACGCCCCTGGGCATCACCATTGACTTCCAGACCGTTCAAGACAGCACCATCACCCTTAGAGATCGCGACTCGACGAAGCAGGTCCGCGCGGACGAGGAAACCATCGTCGCGGCCATCCAGAGCCTCGTCACTGGCGCCAAGGAGTGGAAGGATGTTGCGGCCGAGCTCCCAGCATTCGAGGGCCAGGAGGTCGATGTCACCGTTCGGTAAAAGCATTTATTCTAATACGGATACGTTCTTCTTTCACTGTAATGGGTTTCAGGGAGACTGGGAGTGAGAAGAAGAGCAAAAGGGAGGAGGGGGATAGGGAGGGAAAAGCCGCCTGCATGTGGTATCTGTAGACATCTCAACTGAGCCTTGTGGAATTGAACATTATCACGCGTCGCCAAGGCGCATGTACGTACTTCTGTGCATTGCAAGCTTCAAAATTATTCAGCCAAAGTCAGAGTGATGAGCGGCGACGGGACGAACAAGATGCTGCACAGCGCGAAGTGAATCTCACCCATTGGAGGAAGTTGTTCGACAACGCCATGCGTCGCACCCGTTTGTCGGGTACGTTGAAAGTAGAGACGAGGCAGGTTCGGACCGTCCATTGAGTGGACGGACGGGTTCAGCTGGCGACGGTCCGTGGAAATGTATACCGGCGCGCGGGAATCCGACCTGGTGCCGCATACCGCGGGGTAGTACGATGACCAGGCGTAGGACGAGAGTATGCGTTAGGCTCGCAATTCAGCTCTGGAACAGGGGAGGGTTGTTGGGCTGTAGCAACGGCTTGTGCCCAATTGTTGGAGATCGGACGTCAGGCACAGAGGACATCAAGCACGGAGAACGTCAGACCCATTGCCATGGCGATGCGGCTACGGCCGGTGGTAGTGAGGTCGACTATCACTCTCTTATGTCGTGGGACCGACGGTTCACAATTTTTATTTATTTATTTAGATAAAAAAGACACGAATAAATGCTACCAAGTCCAAGGCTCGAATGGCACGCTTCAATGCCACATCCCCCCCCCTTTGCAATGTCTTGGCAAAGATGGATGGGATCGAAGGACGCTGCTATCCCGACTAAGAGACAAGAGACTCGGTCCCCAGGGGGCGGTAGTTGGCTGGTGGCATGAGCCTGCAACAGATCCGCGGATCGGAAACACAAAACTGCTCAGTCAGCCCTGCCCACGCCGCGTTTCGCCTACACTTTTTCCCCCCCGGAGACTGAGAGGTGAGGGTACGTGTAGGTCGCGTGCTGGGCTTACCTAGTGGCCCTATCTGCTGTTGTCGAAAGACGTCAGTGGTGGTCGGTCGCCGGATGGAGTAGCATTCCCATCTTATTAGGGTGGATCGGATGCCCATCCACCTTTCCTCGAATAGGAAGTGAGTATCTTGACAATGGTGAGTATCTTGACAATGGTGAGTAGCATTTCTGGCCAACACGACTCAGTGAACGGCCCATCTGGTTGCGGGCGGAATAGCCAAGTAGTCGATCTAGAAACGCCAATGCTAGTAATGTACGGATAAATCACCCCATGATTGTAACCACTGGGTATTGAACGGGTATGATTCGCATGCCTGTGTCGTATGCAGGACATTGTACACACTGGATGGCGGGCGCCCTCCCGTGCTCTGCTCAGCTCCTCGCCTGTTGTGCAATGCTAGGACGGAAAGCGGAGGAGGTGATGTGAAACACGGCGGTCCAAGGGTGAGACGGACGAGTTGTTGACAGGAGACTCCTGTGCAGACCCACACATGCCCCTCCAGTAGCAACCGCTCTGTGGCATGCTTAAGTCAGTGTGGTTCGCCGGAGCTTGACTTTAGGTGGGGTTTTGGTTGACCCCGAATCGCGGCACTTTGGAACAGGGTCCATGACTGCTCCAACTCGGGCGATGCCGATATGAGGAGGACGAATAGACACATGGCGAGGTCAGAGATCCCACACTGTGGTTAGAGAGCTTCCCGAGTGCTAGAACTGTTCTGGAGGGGTGTCTCCGCGGGCTGAGCGTGGCCATGGTTTTGATCAAAGACCGAGTGGTAGGCGAATCGAGCTCGGATTGCAGATGTAGAATTTCCAGGCGGTGCCTTACGTAGCGGACGTCTTCGGCCGGGTCCTTCTTTTCGTCCTCATATCTGCTGAGCCGTGTTTGCAAACAGTACGTCGGAAGTCGAACCACAGGAGTGGAAAGAGGGATTTACACGGTATTCGTTGAAGACTTTTTGGGAGAAGTGGTGTGTCGAGTGTAGATTAAGCATGGGTGTTAAGTTTGCGGCTAGGCTCAGGTTGTCATGTTTCGAGATTAGGTTGCAACCTCACGGCCGAATGTTGTTGGCACCTTCCTTTTTGCGCGTCCCAGTCGAACTATTGTTCTATTTCGCACTCTTGCCGAGCGTATCGCATCGCCTCCTGCAGCAAACAGGAGGGGGGTGGGGGATTGCAGGTGACAGGAGGTGGTCTCAAGAGTTAAGGGCCCAGGGCAGTCTTGCCGTTAACCGTAGTGGGTGCGGGGAGGACATCCTTATGGCTGTCCCTTGTTTCCCCAAGTGAAGATTGAAGCCTTCAATCCATCGACGGCTTAACCAGGTCTTGACGTGGCGCCGGGCTTGATGAGCCGACGAAGTGCTACTGATGTGCAATGCGAGTCACCAAGGCCCGAGACCAGGCATGATACCGAGTTCTGATATCGGCCGAGATCAGACGGGATGAGGATACGTCGTTGGGCAGTTTATGGAGAGTCAAACGGGTATCGTCCTTCGAAGGGTGGATCGCGCTCGTTGTGAATCATGGAAATGATGACGTGTATTGTAGGTTACGCGATTGTCTGCATCTGAGAGAGACAGTAGAGTGTTAATTTTGAAGCAAGTCCCATCATCTTCATCTTCACAGTCCTCCTTCTCGATCTTGTTCCGTTCGTCGCAGCATACACGTGGTGTAGGGGGAGTGGGCTGGGCTGGATATGTTCCCTCCATAATGTCTCTGCATAGGAGCACTTTGGGGGGCACTTTCTCCACTATGACGTCTCGCCCGACCGTCGACAGGAGTCAGCCGTGTTGGACATGAATCACACTGTGCCTGAAACATGTATGTCTAAAGGGTAGAGCTGCCGTTTTATTCCACATAAATCGAGCCATTGTATATTTATTGCGCTGTTCCGTGTCGTGCCGGAGATAACTGTTGCTGCTACTGCCCCCGAAAACCATGACGGTCACGTGCTGCGATGGAAATTCCTCGTCGCTGACGGTGCAAATCTGTGACATGATTTCGGAGAGGGGCCACGGTCGTCCCCTTCCCCACCAGTGCGCGACCCGACATACTGCATCGGTACCTGATTCGCTGGCAGGAACGGGAGGCTGTCGGGGGCTGGTCAAGTTGGTGCGTTTTTGGGGTGGTCCTTCCTTACTCTCGTGCTTTGCATCGCCTCCACTTTCTCTCCAGGTCAGGGTCATGTCCCTTTCTGTCTTCACCTCATCCTTGCCTTTCTACTTCCCCTTTGTTTAGTATACCTACCTGTGCATGTTTACCTAGTACGATGTATGTAGGCCGATTGTTCCCCTGCACCTGCCCCCTCCCTCGTCAGTGGGCAGAGGCATGGTTTGAGGAGGGATGCAGATACCCTGAATCCTGAAAATCCTGGCCAGTTACTAGGTAGTTTAGGTAGCTACCTATCTCTGTAGGTAGTTTATCCTGTACTCCGTACGGAGTACTGGCAAACCATCACTCATGGCGTTTCCGTATCTGCCCCTTGCAACAGGACCAGACTGGGGAATCGCGCGCCTAGTGAGAATAATTAGATCGAAACGAAGGGAACCAGAAACGACCCCTGGGTGCCCTCTGGCTTTTTCTCCGAATAGCGTCGACGCATCAAGTCTTGGCTTCCAAACTCAAGGCACGGCCTCATACGGTGCTTGAACACACACATACAAACAGAGAAAGAGAGAGATCAGCCTCATCCAGGCAGTCCCTGATTCACATACCTAGCCGTCCATCCATCCATCCTAGTTCGTTCTCTCCTCTTCGCAGTCGACAATCCCTTTCCCAACCGTCGGCGACATGTGTGTCATGTTCAACCCCATCAGGCTTGTGTCAATTCCGAAATAGCAAATACACCTCCATCACTGCTTATTGGGCTGCACCGTAACAGCGCATGCTGCTCCCCTTCTGGCTGATCGCCCACAACCAAGAGCGTCCAGGGCGTGTCGCCGCCCAGTCACAGTCCTAGTCCCCCGTCTCCTGGCCTCGACCAGCAACAGAAATCCGCCTACCCCAACGACGGTGTACGCTGATCGACTTTCGTCCTCGAAACCCCCCCTCTCTCTCTCTTTTCCCCTCTTTCGAGCTCTCTCCCACCCCCTCCTCCTCTTCCTTCTCTTCCTTTCTCCTATACCCTTCGCAAACCACCATCGGCAGCGTTCACGACGAGCAGCATATCTCCATCTTTGTTGTTTCGGGCCACGGCAGTCGACAACCCTTCTGGAAGCTTGCCCGGGGCCCTTCTGCACCTACCTCCTTGACCACTGGCATGCCCCCCTTGTTCATCCCCGACTCATAAAGATACCACGACCCAAGCAACCCAAGCAACCCAAACCTGCAAGCAGCCCACTCGGTACTTAGCGTTAGCGGCCAGCAGCAGCGACTGCAGCAACACTCCACGTCCTTAGGTGGCGGATCCCCAGGAGGCACGAGTATAGTGTGCCGCCCAAAAGCTACGAAACATCGCGTGTTCCATACATTAAGCCATTGCCCCGGGGCTTCACATCCGAGGACAGCCACAGAAAACACACGCCTCTCTTATTAAAACTGTACCCCCCTCTTGTCTCCTCCTGTGTCTGACCCTGGGCGAGAGACTGAGTGAGGGAAATGGCGACGCAGAATTGGTAGGCATCTTCACCTCACTCTTCTCCCATTGAATCTCTTTTTCCTTCCTCCATTATCAATATTCGCGACTCTTGCCTCGTATCGAATGTAATCATGTACGTGTGTTCTTATAACCCCTCCCGCTCAGTACCCTCATACCCATCTGCCCGTCCCATCTCTTCCCTTCCCTTCCCTTTCCCCTCCCCTCCTCCACTTTCCCGCCCGCAATCAGCTTCGTTGCAGGCAACTTGGGGTACGCAAACGCAAACGTAGACGCGGCAACGGCAGCGGCAGCGGCAGTAGCGATAGCAACTGCGGCGGCGGGACGGCAACTGTCAGCATCAGCGCCCAACAGCCCCCCTCCCCAAGTGAACAGGAGTGTCAAGTTCCTTCAGTGAGGCTAAAAGTGGGGTTAATTTCGTCTCGATCTGCCGTGGCGCGCGCACTTCACAGGCTGTCAACCACCAACAGTCTCCTAGTTGCGCTGTCCTCTCCATTCCACATACCTAATTCATTCACCTCCATCCCGCGGCTCGTTTCCTGAAAGGTCCCCCCCCCCCCCCCTTTTCCCCCGTAACCACCATCATTCGGCCGGCGTCGCCCATCTCGCTTCCACACCGTCCTTCTTTTGACTGCCACCCCCGATCCCGTTCATTTCTTCGTCGCATGCAGATCTCGTCTGCCGTTGCCGCCCACGCTGCGCAGCAATCATGGCTAACGAACGCAGTGTGTATTCGTCTGGCCAGTTCATGAACCCAGGCCCGGCGCCACGACCCCCAGCCGATCGACCTCGTCTCGCCCTTACGCCAAATAACAGTCTTCCTGGCAACATGGCCAACATGGCCATTTCCCCCATCAGGAGCACGGCGACCTCGACCTACACCGGTTCCACAATCTCGCTCCCTATCGCCCGCCAGCAATCCGGCCAGAACGATGGCATGGGAGGTGTCGCCGTCAAGAAGGAAGGGTGGGCCTCTGTGAAGGAGTCCAAGAACTTCATCAATCCGTGGAAGCAGAAATACCTTATCCTGCGAAAAGAATCGCTTGATTTCCACAAGACCGAGGGCGGCAAAGTCACGTACACCCTCTACCTGAAGGATGTCGTTAACGTTGGCCGAGTCGAGGCCGCCGGCACCATCTTCGAGATTAAGAGAAACCCTAACGGATCATCCAACAGTCCGGGCGAAGACGACGGCCAAACCAAAACGCTACAAATTCGCGTCAAGAGCGATGACGACTTGTACGAATGGATCGATCTCATCTACGGCGCCTGTCCTGGAATGGGCGGTGTCAGCAACCCCACAAACTTCTCCCACGCCGTCCACGTCGGTTTCGACCCCCAGACTGGCGAGTTTGTCGGGCTGCCGCCCGAATGGTCGAAGCTCCTCAACTCATCCGCCATCACAAAGGAGGACTACGAGCGCAACCCTCAGGCCGTCTTCGAGGTCCTTGACTTCTACTCCGATCTGACCAAGCGGGCGGAGAACCCCCAACAATACTCCAGCCTTACGCCTACACCTCCTGCCAGTAGCCAGCAGAACAAGCAGCTCGGCTATGGCGGTGGCGGCTCCTCAGTCGCGCCTCCAAGGCCCATGCCGCCGTCGCAGGCTCAGCGTCAACCCAGCTACAACACGCAGCCCTCGTCGCAGGGGCAGCAACGGCGGCCATCGCCCACGGAGCAGCAGCAGCAGCAACGTCTCCAGATGCAGGGCATGGCCAGCAACTACCAGGCGGATCCTCGCGAAGAGCAGCGCTTGAAGCAGCTGGAGGCACAGCGCATCCGCGAGAGGGAGATTGAGGAACAGAACCGTCGGGATTTGGAAGCCTTCAACGCGTCCATCCCCAAGACAAAGACGCCCATGGCTCAACAAGAGATCGGCGGCTTCGGCGGCGGCTCGTCCATCCCCCCGACAGACAGATACAATCCCTCAAGAGCAGCCCCCCCGGCGCCCAAGCCGTCACAACAGCAACAGGCCAACGGACTCCGGGCGCAGCGCCCCGCACCCTCACCGCCGACCGCCGGTACTTCCAATCGCCCCCCCATGGCCTCACAGCAGAGCTCCAGCTCTATGCGGGACCCTAACCAAGCTCAGCGGGCGCCTCGTCCGGACCAATCGTCCAGCCAGCAGCAGCGCTACCCCAACGGCAGCCCCCAGCAGCCCAGACAGCCTCAAGCGCAGGCCGCGCCGCCATCTCGCTTACCCGCTCCTGTAAAGCCCTTGAATGTGTCAAAGGCCCAGCCCGTGCCGCAAACCGATGCCGTCAAGGCTGCGGAAGCAGCACTTACTGCCAAGCCGCCTGCCCAAGACCGCAAGCAGGATGTGCGCATGTCTACCATGTCCGAGAGCGAAGTCATGGCCAAGCTCAAGGAAGCCGTTTCCAAGGACGACCCGAATCTTTCTTACTCCAAGCAAAAGAAGATTGGACAAGGTGCTTCGGGTTCCGTTTACGTTGCCAAGGTCAAAGAGGGCGCTGTCTCGCCCATTGCCCGTGACGTTTTGCGTGCCCAGGGCATCAAGGCCCAGGTTGCTATCAAGCAGATGGATCTTGCACACCAGCCCAGAAAGGAGTTGATTGTGAACGAGATCATGGTCATGAAGGACAGCAGGCATCGCAACATTGTCAACTTCCTGGATGCATTTTTGCGCAACAACAATGCCGAACTATGGGTTGTCATGGAGTACATGGAGGGCGGTGCCCTGACGGACGTTATCGACAACAACCCTAGCATCACCGAGGAGCAGATCTCCACAATCTGCTTGGAGGTAAGAGGCTTGTCCCGCCGTAACACCGCGATGATACTGACCTCATACAGACCTGCAGTGGTCTGCAACATCTCCACTCCCAGAACATCATTCACCGTGACATCAAGAGTGACAACGTGCTGCTGGACGCCCGAGGAAACGTCAAGATTAGTGAGTGCATCGTGAGACAGATTTGATATGCAGCTACTGACCTTGCTCAGCCGATTTCGGTTTCTGCGCCAAGCTCACCGAGTCCAAGTCGAAGCGCGCGACGATGGTCGGAACTCCCTACTGGATGGCGCCCGAGGTTGTCAAGCAGAAGGAGTATGGCCCCAAGGTCGATATCTGGTCATTGGGTATCATGGCTATTGAGATGATCGAGTCCGAGCCGCCCTACCTGAACGAGGAGCCTCTCAAGGCTCTGTACCTGATCGCCACCAACGGTACACCACGCCTCAAGAAGCCCGAAAAGCTGAGCAAGGAGCTCAAGGCCTTCCTGTCGGTTTGCTTGTGCGTTGATGTCAAGAGCAGAGCATCCGCCGATGAACTTCTTCAGCACGACTTCCTGAAGCACGGATGCCCGCTGGGTAGTCTGGCGGAGCTACTTGCCTTCAAGAAGCATGCCAAATAGATTGGCGAGCGCAGAAGCATTGTAGCGCAGCGATCAGCGTAGGGGTAGCAGCTGCCTCTGACGGCCTGTGACTTTCTGTACCAAGGCGGTGGCGCCGCGTTCCACTTCCCGACCGACGCAAAAGTGGAAGAACTGTCCCATTCGACCTCGCACGAACCTTCGACACATCACCACCGACTCACACACGACGTACTCATGAAAGGGGGGAAAACTTTTCATTTTGATCAATGCGGATATTCTTGACACACCCTTCTGACTCATGCGGAACGAGAAATGCTGCCTTCATTCCATCACCACGGCGGCATGGGTATTCTGTTGTTGTTTTCTCTCTCTTGGTTTTTGCAAATCGTCTCAGTCACATTGCATACTTGTTTAGTCACTGAAAGGAGAGACTGGTAATATAGAGGGAATGAATCGCCTGTGACATGTCCATGGTTCACATGGAGCAGATGGAAAAGGCAGGGATGGGTGTTGTTTTCTCATGGGGACAGGGAGACGAGGGTGCTGGCCTAAGTCTCACCAGAAGCATAAGTTGGAGGAGAGCCAGACAGCGCTGATAGACGAGTATCAATGAAAAGGATTCACGAGGATAAGGACCTTATAAGATGAAGTCGGACGAACTCAGATGAACTTCCATCGAAGCCTTGAAGGTTATCGCTCGTCTTGCGAGTGTGGGGGTGAGCTCATACATATATACTTCGTTTCTCTATGTATATCTTCCCGGGTCCTGGTCGCACTATAACCAACTAGGTGGCGGGTGTTGGCTTGTCGCACCTTGTGCATTTAAGCTACCTTGACGAGAGTGGATACCGCCACCTTCTGCGTTGCGGCAGAGACTCGGCCCGCACGGCCGTCAGCAACACAAGTGGTTTTCCCCTCGATTTCAGTATCCGAACCCGTCGTTCTCGTATTCGGGTCTCCGTCGCGCTTTGCATCCGAGAAAAACGAGGACGCCGCCAACCACATCCCTCGTATCATTTCCTTCCTGCACAACCCCCCGCGGGTCCCGATTACTGTGTGCCCTTACGCCCTCCAAGTGCGCTCAATTACATTCAACCGAACGTACAAGGCTCTTAGTTTACCAAGGTTATTTTGCAGGGCCGTTCCTCTAGGCTCGGGATTTACGTCAATTTACGGCGCCCTTGCGTCGGGGGACCCTCTGATGAGCCCACCCGGTATGGACAGCCCAATGGATGGGTCCGGCGGCTCGTCCTCCGCACCGGGGTCGACTCCAACGGCTACGGCGACGACGCCCAGCGCCGGTGCGACCCTCAGTGTCGCAGTGCCTCAAGGGTCGATCTCGGCCTCTTCGGCGGCTTCCCCGTCGACGATCACGCCCGCCGCGGCGACGGCGGGCCGGGGTGTGGGCACACCGGGCGCTGCGATTGCCGCCGCCGGGGCGGCTGTTGTCTCACGACGGTCTCACCCTAAATCAAGGACAGGCTGCAGGACGTGTAAAAACCGGAAGATCAAGGTAAGACAAGTCTTTTTGTTTCCTTTTCTGTTATTGTGTTTTTTCTTTTTCTTTTTCTATTTTCTATTTTCTGTTTGCTGTTTGCTGTTTGCTGTTTGCTGTTCCTGGGCGCGGTTTTGTCTTTTGCGATGAGTTCGCGGGTGGTTGGTTTGATATGGGCTTGTATAAGACCTGCCAGTGAGTGTCGAGTGAACGTAGCGCTCCTTTCCCTCTACTCGTGTCACCTGACATCTGAATACCAATCTTGTTACCGCATTGGACCACGCACACACACACACAGTGCCCATCCACGCCCAGCCCCTCCTTATACGTGTTGCCCCCATAATAGCTACTATACTATACACCGCCCAAACTAAGACGACTGCCAGTGCGACGAACATAAGCCCTCCTGTCGGAATTGCATCAAGCACGCAGTTCCCTGCGACTTTCTCCAGTCGCAACGCCACTCGTCGTCGTCGTCGATCCCGCGATCGCCGGACAGCATCATCTCCTCCGGAGGCGCCGACAACGGCCACGGCTTCGGCGATGGCCTCGGCGGGGGCGGCGCCGGCGCCGGCGGGGGCATGAGCGACCTCTCGCTGAACTTGATCGACCTAGAGCTCATGCACAACTTCACGACGTTCGCCTTTAACACGCTCTCGACGGACCCTGTGGTGCGGCAGATGTGGAAGGTGCCCGTCGTGAAGCTGGCGCTCGAGTGCGACTACGTGATGCGCGCGCTGCTGAGCGTGTCGGCGCTGCACCTGGCGCACAACCGGCCAGAGAAGAGGGATTTCTTCATCAGCCGCGCGTTGACGTACCATCAGATGGCGAGCCGGACGGCCATGGGGCTGATGGGGGCGTTGGATGGGGAGAATTGCGAAAAGCTGTACTTGTTTTCCGTCTTGACCATCTTTTTTGGTAAGTTGCCCTTTAGCCCTGCCCCCATGTTCTTCTCGTCGTCATCCTCTTCTCTATACTTCTCCTCCCCTCTCATCCATCCATCTGTACACGCTCCTCGAGATCGAGGGGTGAAGCCACGGCGGTGGAGGATGATGGTGACTTCATGAGACTAACCCACCAGGGCAGCCCTCGCATGTCCGCGCAAATCATCCGACTCCCTCATCATGGGCGAGTCTTCCTTCCCAGACTGGATTTTCCTGCTCCGGGGCACGCAGTCCCTTCTCAAGCTGCTCCAACCGCAAGCCTACACCGGCGCCCTGTTGCCCATGTTCAACCACGGTCACGAGCGCTTCCTCCACTCGCGCGAAGAGTCTAGGGCCGAGTCGGAACTGCTGGTAGACCTGCAGCGGCTCGTGAACAAGACGTGTGCCGACCCGGTCCTGCTGCCGATCTACAACCGTGCCATCGACGAGCTGCGGCGGACACTGTCCGTGTTCCTGTGGGACGGCGGGCGGGGGATGGACATCACGGACGCTTTCCTGTGGAAGTACCACATGGCGGAGGACTTCTTGCCGCTGCTCAAAGTGCCGGGGGCGACACAGGAGGCCGTCGCCATCTTTTCGCACTTTTGTATACTGCTCAAGAGGCTGGAGAACGAGTGGTGGTTGCAGGGGTGGGCGACGCACCTGATCAGCCGGGCATGGTCGCTACTGGACCAGGATCACCGGCTTTGGATACAATGGCCGATTGAAGAGTTGGGGTGGGTGCCTCCCTGAAGTGGTGTTGGGCATCTGGGTATTCAAGTGCGGACGTGCGCGCGGCTGTGTGTGTGTGCGTATGTGTATGATGGAAAGGATTGGAGGGGGAGGGGGGGTGTACGATATTTTTCATGTCTATATGATTTACAATGTGTATATGAAAAAAGACCCTCTTGCATATGAAGGGTGTATCTTTGCGGGAAGCTTATCATGACGCGTAGTCGAGCCTGTTTGTGATGCTGTCCGTTTTGGCTTGGGCGATGTGACGGTGGCAGTTGTCTGCGGGATTGTGCCCCTCCCACTCGGGGCATCAAGGTGGAACTATATCGACATGGTCTTTGGTGGATCGCGGCCCCCCGATGGTCTTGGTAGCTTGGCTTGTTACACGGCGGACTGCTTGCCGAGGCATGGATGAATGAGGGCCGCCGGATCATGACACACGCCCGCCAGATCCCAAAAGTATGTGAGAGTGCTACTGCCCAGGGTGTAGGAAACCTCGGGTCTCCCACCGCCCCAAGCTCCTACAAGACCTCGCTTCCCCGCCTCCCTTTGTTCTTTTTTTATCTTGCGCTGTCTTTCCGCAGGCAGAGATGTAAACAAAAAGAAGAGTGAGGGGAAGAAGAGGGGAAAAGAGTTCAAGGGCTCATAAGCACATGTTCTTCTATTATCGGGTATTGTTGGCCTGGTGATCTAGCGAGGAGGCTCATCCAGCCGGTGTAAAAGTATAATTAATGGACAGATCACAAAGCAAAGTGCTTTGCGATACGCGAGACCGGATGTGTCGCATGAAGAACCAACGAAGCAAAGGACCCGTCGTATACATTTTGCAACCCACTCGATCAGTATTCGGACAACATTTGGCGGCAGCACAGAGTCTGTTTCTGGCCACGGAACTGCGTCCTGCATATGGTATCGTATCCCTCAAAACTTACATTCGGTAACGCTGTCCGTGGACTTTGATTGCAAGAGTACGGCGACGACAAGTCCGTAGAGGCCCAGAACCTCGGCGAAGATGAGGATCAGGACCATGCCGACGTACAAGCGGGGCTGCTGGTTGGTGGCTCTCACTATTGCCGCACAAGAACAAAAACAGAAGCGTTAGCAAATCACGATACGAAGTCAGACTGCCACCGCGCTCACCTCCCGCATCGCCGACAATGCCGATGGCGAACCCGGCCGCGAGCCCGCACAGACCGACGCTGATGCCGGCGCCGAGCTGGAGGAAGCTCGTGTGCAGGGCCTGCTTCTCGTCGAGGTCATTGGCAATGATGACGGCGGCGACGAGGCCGTAAATGGAGAGGATCTGAGCCATGATCGGGCAGAGCGTGTTCTGCATCAGGCGCTCCGGGCGGAGTACGCCGGCGGCGAAGATGGCGGCCGAGGATTTTGCGGTGCCGTAGGAGGCGCCAAAGACGGTGAAGACGATGGCGGCCGCACAGCCCAGCGCCCCGAAGAAAGACTTTGCGTTAAGCGGATGGGTCAGTTTTGCTCGTCGTTCCGAGCCTGGGACGGCCATCCATCCATCCATCCATCCAAACAAGGACCCTCCCCTCCCTCTCGCGAACGGGGTGGTTGTCTTACAGAATAGCTTGGGCTGGAAGGGACAAGGAAGTCAGCTTGGACAGGGCGTCGTCTTATAGGGTGGAGGGTTGGACTACGCACCAGCGGTCCATGCTTGCGAAAACGAGTTCGTCCATTTCGGTGATGGATGACGTGCGGACGGGCTGCACGTGAAGATGGCTGAATCGGGGAGGTCACAGCGCGGAGTGAGGGTCGCTCTGGTGAGGTTCGTGGACGGTGTCGCAGTGACGCCTCACCGGGATTCCACGTCTCCTAGATACACTTACCTGTCTCGAAGGATCCGCGGGAGGCCTACAACTACACATGGTGAGCCACGATGCTTATGGCGGTTGCCTAGATGCAAACCACCGTGTCCGTACTAGATTCTTGTCTTGGTGCGTCGCTCCTACGAAATCCTACGAATCACGAAAAGACTTGGCGCGCCCGCTACATGTGGCAGCAGCTACGGCTTCTTCTTAGAATGGGGGAACTCCATGGACGGGTTGATTATGACCCGATCTTATCTTTTGATAATCAGACATCGGACGGCGTTCCTTTGCGCACGCACCTTACCGTTTAGGGCCATGTGGTGCTCTATGGAGGAACGTTTTTCGTTGGAAGACTACCTAACGGCGAACGGCATTGATGGATGCGGTGATTGGTTCTTGACGGTTGCGGCGGGTTAACGGGCCGCAGAGCTTCATCCGGTGTCTATGGGGCGCGGGCTTATATTAACCCGGCCGCGTAGCCGATTCAAATCTCACGTGACGAGGCCTTGTTGCCAAGCACCCAGGCGGGTCAGGAGGGCGCCCGTGGCAGGTGGTATCAATACGAGTCTACCGCCATCGCGTCGTGTCAGGTTGTCGATATTTCAGGGCTAACGAGGTCCTTTTTTCGAGTCTTAATTTTCGCATCCGCGCCTTCTCCGAACCCTTGTGTTTGGAACGCACAACGGTCGCCGGAAATATGAGGGACCCGGAGCCTGAAAAGAACAGTGCTTCGTCATCCCCTCCGTCCACTGCATCTCCTCCCTTTGACACCGGGACTGGTCTCTTGGCCCGGAACGCCACATCCCGGTAGTCCGGAAAGCAGCATCGGGGCGGGAGTGCGGGGGGTTTGTTTGGATGAAGAAGCTAAACTGAAAAGACTGGGGACCGAGAGCTCACGGCACGTACCTGTAGTTTCTTCTCCCCTTCTTTCCATGTCCTTCTGTCTAACCCTTCCTCATAACACAAGCGACGACCTAGGTACCTAGTCCGTCGTTCTTTCAGAGTGGGGCGGGCCGGCTCTGTCGGCCACGCCACGGCAATTCCTCGCCGCGTTGCGCAATCCACGAGTAAGCAAGCGTGCGGTGCTTGCACAGCCTATCGAGGTGACGACGATGCGGCTGGGACGGCATCGTCGCCTTTGCCGCCGTCGATCATCGTCGTCGTTTTCGTCGTGGTGTTGATGAAGTGTCGAGTGTCGCCAATTATGCGGAATGCGTCTCGTTTGTTCACCTCTTCCCTGCTGAAGCTGACCTTGGGCTTTGTCATCCAGAGAGGACTCGTCCTCCTCCCGACTGGTTGGCGACGCATCGGACTTGGGTTCGTAGCGCAGGCAGCAGGCGGGTGAGCGAGCGATGCGCAGCGTCGTTGGTTCCATAGTTGTCTGAAGAAGCTGCATGGGGACGTGTCCTTGTTTCAGTATCCCTGTCAGGGCCTATAAACGACCAGCGACCGCAGCAACGCATACGCTCCAACTTGGGGGACGTGGGAAACAGGGGCTTCTTCTCTCTTTCCATCTTTTTCTGTCTTTCTCTCTGGCTCTCTCTGTGTGCTGGACGACCCTGTCGTTCGACAAGGCTTCCCCTGGGGTCGTCCCGGACGGAGTGACTCGGCCTTCCACTTCGCCCCAGTCTTCTTGCGCCTATTCGCTGCTCCGTCCGTCAACGCCCCTATTTTTTACTACTGGTTCTTTTGCCTTCCCGCTGCATGTGCCTCTGAGGTGCAGTGCAGGCCGCAGCCGCTCGCTGAGGCAGACCACGCTCACTACCTAGCGGTCTCGTCCAAACACATATAGCCCCGGACCCTGTCATCAACCTCCCTCCGGTCAACCCATCTTAATGCCCCCCCCGCCAAGCATGACGACGACGTCAGGTCTGCGACTGGATGAGACCTGGTGAACAAGCTGTAGCGCTTGGCTGTGTCAGTTGCTACCCTGTCCATGGACCCGCGCTGTCCCCCATTCTAAGAATAGAGGGTCGGAATTTTGACTTTGGATACATAGAAGGCCTGCATCTCATCTTCCTGCGTCAATCCGATCCGCTCTTGGTATTTTGGCTTCGTCTCTGCCTTTCCGTACAACATCTGCTTGCGCCTGATAGTCAGCTCGCCGTTCTGCCTTTCTTAAAAATCCCCGAGCCTCCGGGATTCCTCACGCTACCGCACGCCCGACGCATTTCTATCCAGTCGGCCTTTTTCTGCTTACTAGTTCGGTGCCAGCTCAACCACTCGCACTAACCGTCTCCATACGCACATGGCATGCTTCGCCACCATCACGGCTGACGAGTCCCTCCCCACCACCGTGCCGTTTACCGATACCCCCAACCGCCGATACCGAACCGCGGAGGTCTACACTGGATTAGTCGTCTTTCCTGTCCGTTGTCCCGCCTGAATCATCAATGACCTCATAGTACCAAGTCATTCTATTATATCTTGAACCTCCCGGCACCATTATCTTGGCAGCCGGCCGGTCTAGACATCGTATCCGATAAAGAGTTGATGCACTGCAGCTTACTACTATTCACACTACCCTAATAAATGATGAGGTCAACAACATTGCTCGCCTTGGCGGCTTCGCTTCTGCCCGTCGATGGGCTGGTACTCAGGAAGAGTGAGGGCAGTTCACCAAAAGTTGTGGGTTTGGATCTGCACAGAGCAACGATACCATACACTCGCAACAGAAAGGATATGCTGCGGAAGAGGGGTTCTGTACAAGCCACTCTGAGCAACTTGGTGAGTCGGCTACGCATAGCTCTCCAGAGCCCATACTAACTTCTTCGAGGAAACATTGTATTTTGTCAATGGCTCCGTCGGGACACCAGCACAGCCCATGAGGCTACACATCGACACGGGGAGCAGTGATCTCTGGGTCAACACTGCCAGCTCGGGTCTATGCAGAGGCCAGAGCTCGCCGTGTTCGGTGTCCGGCACCTATTCAGCCAACGATTCGTCAACTTACAACTACGTCGGAAGTTGGTTCAACATTTCATACGTTGACGGGTCGGGAGCGACAGGAGACTATGTAACGGATAAGTTCACCATCGGCGGATCGACCTTGAACGACTTCCAATTTGGTGTTGGCTATACGAGCTCTTCACCTCAGGCCATTCTAGGCGTGGGCTACACGACCAACGAGGTACAGGTGGGACGCGCCGGTATGGAACCTTATGACAACCTCCCTGCGAAAATGGTGGCCCAGGGGCTCATCCAATCAAACGCCTTCAGCCTGTGGCTGAACGATCTGGATGCTAGTAGGGGGAGCATTCTCTTTGGGGGAGTCGACACGAAGCATTACAAGGGCGAGCTGAAGACGGTGCCCATTCAAAAGCAGTCCGGTGCCTTTGCCGAGTTCCTCATCACGTTGACGAAGGTGACACTTGGCTCAAAGACTTTGGATGACAACATGGCTCTGGCGGTGCTGCTCGATTCGGGCTCTTCCCTCACCTATCTCCCCGACGACATGGTAACGACCATTTACTCCATGGTTGGCGCCGTTTACCAGCAAGAAGAGGGCGTCGCCTTCATCCCTTGCAACACTGCCAACTCTGGCGCCAACATGACATTCTCCTTTTCGGGAGCCGTCATCACGGTGCCCATGGACGAGCTGGTCCTCGACCTCATTGCCATCACAGGCAAGCGTACTTCATTCTCCAACGGTGTGGACGCCTGCCTCTTCGGCATTGCACCCGCCGGCGACGGCACCAATGTCCTCGGCGACACGTTTCTGCGCTCCGCCTATGTCGTCTACGACCTCGACAACAACGAAATCTCCCTGGCGCCGACGGAATTCAACGCCACGAGCACCAACATCCTCGAGATCGGCAAGGGCAAAGGATCCGTACCGTCCGCTGTTGCCGTTGCGAACCCTGTAGCTGCCACCGCCGGTCTCGTGCGGGGAGGAGGAGGAGGAGGAGGAGTAGGAGGAGTGTCGGGCGGATCAGGCTCGGAAAACGGGGCACCTTCAATGGCGCCTTTGGCGGCGTCATTGCTTGCGGGTTCCGTCGCTTTTGCGGCCGGTCTCTCTCTTTACGTTATCTAAGGCATCCAACCGACGTTGTGGGGAGTTAATGGATGGAAAGCATGGTTATTTTCATCTTGTAATTTTCTCTCTCTCTTTGTTTTCAGCATTGCATTGCGATGGCGTTTGGGAATTGGGAGTAGGGGAAGAGAGAACGTCGAACACGGCTGACAGAATTGCATCGAGCATGGCGTTTGTGGGGTTCCAAAGACTCGATGGTAATCTTATATTTACGTACAGCACTCGTTCCTTCGGAGGAATGCTCGGTGGAGGAAAGAACCGTTCCAAGCGGAAGCTAGCTAGCATGACGAGAGATACCTAGAAGCCGGCTTCATCTTGGTGGGAATTGACTTCTCTGAGAGAGCATTTCATCATCACCAAACAAGTTCACGGTTTCAATATTCTTCGACCAACCTTGATGCATTCTGTAGTTCGATCTAGCTTCTTCTGTGCGTCCGTCGCGTGCGCGCCCCACAAACACCAGTAGGTAGTACAGGCTCTTTTCGTCTGAGCACGTCCGCCCTCCTCCTCTCCTTCCCTTCCCCTCACTGGTCCTGAGGAAATGAGGGCAGTCCCAGCCGGGCGTCCGGTTCCGGTTACAGCTGCTGTGTCGGCCTACGGATCACGGGGTCTACCCCTGATGGGAAATATTGGGTGTGATCCAAAGTTTGTCGGGGGAAAGAAACGTCGCCAAGGGATCCACTTTGGGTTCCTACGCCAAGATGTTTGGCCGTTTCCCCCTTTAGCTTGGCTCGTTTCCTCTCATGCGTTTTGCGGTCGCATCGTCGACAAGCGACAAACGGAGACAGACCCTTGGCTTTCGGAAAAGGGGGGGGGGCCTTCTTTTTACTTCGCTTTTTTCCAAAAATGCTCGGTAGCGAACGGAGACACTGTTTTGCATAACGTCACGGGTTGGAGGATGCCTCGGAACCTACCGGCTCCGCGGCTGGCACCGGGGGGAAGAGATATCGCGAGATGACTTTGGTTCCCCCTGTCTCAAGCGCGCTCGTGGAAGGGGTCCGCAATGGCTCCCACGATGGGCGAGTCCTGGGCGGGTATGTACGGTCGGACGACGCGGTCCACGTACGCCGCCGGCAGGCCAAAGAGCTCGCCTGCCTCGTCGAGGCCGCGGTTCATGCGGCCCACGTACTCGGCCCTTGGCAACGACCGCGTGGTCCTCTCGCCGTCGACGTAGACGAGGGCGGTGATGCTTGCGCCCTGTTGCGGGCCGGCGTCACCAGCGGGCGGGGAAGCAGGAGGCGCGGCCGCGGTGGAGATGGCGGTGGAGACGACTGTCACATAAAGGTCGTGTTTTTGGTACGCGTAGGGCACGCCTTCGCACACGTCGAGGGTGGCCTCGTCGGCAGGCGGAAGGGTGTAGAGGACGCCGTAGACGCCGGGGCCGGCGGGGTCCGTGGGCGGTGCGGGGGCATCGTCCTCGGGGGCGGTGCGGACGACGTTGGCGTAGCCGCGGGAGTTGATGATGAAAGTGTGGCCAGCGAGGTGGGCCAGGCCGACGGGAACGGAGGACGGGCAGCGCAGGGACATCTGGGTCGGGGAGAGGTTGGAGCCGTAGGCGAAGTAGAGACGAGGCGACGAGGCGGGCATCTTTCTTCTTGTGTTAAGTTAGTTTGTGCTGTGAGGTGAGTAGGTATAGATGGCGGAGTTGTGAAGTGCGAAACTGTGGCGACGACGCTGAGAATGAAGACTTTCCGCAGCCGAGATTTTCGGTTCCGATATTCTTGCTTTTTCTAGGATGACAGACGCTCTCAATAGTCTTGCTGATGGATATAAGTCAACTTCCAGGGGAGAAGGAGTGTAATATGAGCTGTTGGGGGGCCAAGGTGAAGGAAGCGATTGGAAGAGTCAGAGCCACCTGCAGCTGCACATGCGGGGAATTCCGCTGAAGTCCGCTGGTTTGTTGCCAGCACTTATCAAGCATACTCCGACGGTCTCAACTTTTCACTCTTCTCACCGAATCTCTTTCATTCAACCACCCAAGACGTGACATAGAAGTCATCGAGACACAATATGCAGCTTGGTCTAAGGAATGTTGACGACTACGATGGTTCTGCATAGATAGAGATGTGGGTTTTCCAGTAGTTACGAGGGTCTTTGGTGTTCTCTTTGGATAGGATACATTTGCTTCTCTGTTATCTTTGCAACTCACATGTTCCCATGCGAGCTTGCAGGCATCAAGCTTTTCCAACGAAAACAAGGAAACACGCTGATCAGTAGGATTGAAGAAACTAAACTGCGAAACGTACTGTATACCGCATGTCTCTATTCCTTGTCTATGGTCAACGTTGTCACAATTCTCGAGACCGCATCCCCGCTGACCCAATGATTATCCCCTTCCCAGTGGCCTTTTCTTACTTCGCCATCTCTTAGTTTGACTAGTGCAGGGCCAGTTCCGTATTCATGTATCCAGACAGCGTTCCATCGAGGCTCATTTGTCCTGCGTTATTATAAGAGAGCGTCACGCCGGATAAAGAGGTTGAGAGCGCTGCGGATTGCGCTTTGAAGGCTCTGTATCGCCCCAATACCTCGTAGAGTGGAGAGTATCTGCTAGAAAATGCTGTCTATCGGGCCCAGGTCAATGCGATCTTGTAGCAATCACAATCTCTTCCCAGCCGGCCAACGTGTCTGATCTAAAGAAGCGTCCTGGCCATGGACTTCACCGACGTGACTTGCTACCAGGTAGATGTCGTTTTGTTGAACCCTAAAGCCCGGTTTCGCCATCGTCGTCTCTAACAGCCCGCTCCTGAAAACAGTCTTCGACACCACCGTCGGCCGCTTCTATTCGCTCCGCAGCGCAGCGACGGAACCCACTCAAGAAGGCGACACAAAGCCCATAACATTCCGGACTATCGGTCAGTGCGGGCTGCTTGGGTCAAAATCTCCAAGGGCGGGCTGGTGGAGGGAAGTTCAGCCAGATGCATTCGACGCACAGCGACGAGGACCTGGAGCTGGGCAGGTTGCGGGAGAAAAGGCAGGTTGTCGCTATTGTGACAGCCGAGAGAAGGCAGTCGGAGGAGAGCATGGTGTATCTCAGTGATGTTCATAGTCCATGGGCTAATCAGATATACCGCGCCGAAAGGTGGTGTGAAGCCAGACGTCCACCGACACTCGTATTTCGTGCATCTCGTCGTGCCAAACACGTATCGCGATGTTCTTCGCGACGGCAGTCGAGAAGCTAGTAGTACACGTCTCCCTTCATCAGCACTCGTGCTGTACGGTGGAGATCTGCCGACCTGATCTTCCCGTCATCGAAAGTAGTTCCGATGTCTACCTTGCCGCTTGGGTGGCCGATGACGATGGAGGTCTTTGATCGATTCCCGGCGAGCTGGGCCGGAATGGTGCCCGGAAGCTGACTTGCAGCACCGAGACATAGCGCAAGCGTCAGTGGAACAGCTTTGTGCGCCTGTCCCATGGACATTGCCAGGCAGCGGATGTCCACTTCGGGCGAGCGGGTATCGGAGAAGAGCAGCACGATCTTGGGGATGCTCTCCACGTCGGGGTTCAGCCCCATAAGAGAAGCGCCGGCGCCCCGGATTCCGTCTAGCTTCATCTTCAGAGAGGCATCTGCTTCGACTGTTTGTGGCGACAGGTCCTCCGGTTGAGGGATGCCCAAGTCTGCAGCGCGTATAAAGACGCCTGGGTTACTGACGTCTACCAGTGATGCCTGTATGGTAGTCGCGTCTGGGAGGAGCAGCCAATCGCAGGCATTTCCCGTGGGAAGTGCTTTGCCCGTCTTGGCTCCGGCTGGGTCCAGGAAGCTGAGTGTGATGGGCGAGTTGGTGCCGGGTACACCATCCATGGCATAGTCGCCGTCGGGAGAGTACCTGGGCGGGCTTCCACTGACTCTGAAGCGCGCCGAGATAACCTTGGACGTATTGGTGTTGAAGATACGTACGGTAGCAAACTGCTGGCCATCGACTTCTTCGATGGGCGGGTCCATGATGAGACCTTCGTCCAGGCTTATCGGCCCTACGGCTGAAGACATATTGCCGCAGTTCCCGGCCATGTCGAGGTTGCCATCCTTGATCCCGACTTGCACGAAGGTGTAGTCCACGTCGACACCAGGCCGCGATGGGGGCGACAGCACAACGATTTTGGATGTCGATGATATGCCCGAACCGATGCCGTTTAATTGTCGACCATATGGGTCCGGGGAGCCCATAGCAGCGGGCAAAACTCTGTGCCATTCATTTTCTGGAGGGAGGTCGCGTCTGTGAACGACGAGGCCGTTGGAGGTGCCACCGCGCATGAAGATTGCGGGAAATGAGCGTGATGACCAACGACGCGACACAATTACGCCATTGAAGAGTTTGGAGAAGGCGACAGGCAGCCGAGGCCTGCTGAGATTTCCCAGAGTGCCGCGGTGGATTGGTGAGAACATTTCGCTCGTGAGGAAGTTGGATGGACAGACGGCCCGTAATATGAGATGGAACGGTGACAGATGGAATGAAAGACTGGTGGAAAATGGCAAACCCCCCTGCCTAATTTGGTGGGGCAACTGTGACAGGAGCCGTAAGTGGCATTCCTACCTCTCTGTAGCGTCTTCTAAATTGAGGGCCATTGGGAAGTAATGTCTCCCTAACTATTCCTGTAGCCTCTGAGTGCACCCGTTAAACAACGCCAAGGCGGGAGCATCCGCATCTTGATCCCTTGTAAGCATCCTGAGATGCAAGCCTTCAACGGTTGAAAGGTGCTATCTCTCAAAGGCCAGATATACTTTCCTCGGGAACGGAAGACAGACTTAGAGCCAAGGAGCAGGTTCATAATCTATATTGGTCGGCCCAGGTCCATTCTCTACCGCCGCTTCCTAGGCGTTATCAATCTGTCTTATTCCGAACCATGATGTGGACCGCTTCAGAGCCCAGATGTTCCTTGGGAAAGAATAGGATAACATATAAAAGGGAACAATTGGATATAAGAGGAATGAGTGAAAGAGAGTCGTTTGGAAAGAAACACAGAAAATTGAAGTACCGGCGTTCGAACTGATGAGCCGAAGTTATGGCCGATTCGGCACCGAGTTTGACATCGAATCCTCCCAGATACGACTGAGATCATGAGGCCCCGCCAGACCACTTGTTGTTGTTGTTGTTGTTGTTGTTGTTGTTGTTGTATTTAACGCCGGGACGTTCCTGTAGAGGACAAAAGGCGCCTGGGGCAACTGGCTTCTAGGATAACATCCACAGCCAAACCAAATGTGCCGCTCGCGTGTCACCTATCTGCCAGCCTCCCAGAAGGTCAAACTGTCCCCTAGTTGCCCGTCGAGGGCCTCTAGGGGCACCCGTGTGCCTCGCCATACAGTGCTATTCACACATCCATGTCGTTACGAAGTACTCCCCCCTGCGTCGCAAGGGAGCCGCCAGACCACTTCAACCTAGCTGGAGATAAGCATGAATGTCCGAAGTAGCTGGAGATAAGCATGAACGTCCGAAGGACGGGGTTTTCTTCTTCTTCTTCAATTTAATCGAAGATGGATTCAATCACATGATGGTGGATAGGTTTAACGCCTGGTGGGTGCTATGAGATAAGAATCCTTCTCGCCGCCCGCCTGCTCCGTCGTTGCTCGTTCCATGCCGAAGATCAACCCCAGTGTAATATCTTCAACCCAATCGTCATGGAAACTATGATACGATACGTCGAGGTCTCACTCAGCTGGATCTCTAAGAACATCCGCGGCCACGATGCCAAGGCATTCTATAACTCCCCCGTATTCGCCTCGCACGCCGACCCAACCATCACTGTCACATCACCTGACTGCGGCGAGTCCCCCGGGACAATGGGCCCAGAGTACATCGGCGGCAGCGGTGGCCGGATTCCGGCGCTCTCTTGGGACGTCCCGAGCGATCTCGAGCCGGAGGTGAGGGAGTGGCTCCTCGTCGTCGAGGATATGGATGCCCCCTTGCCGATGGCCATCTGCCACGGGTGAGCACTGCAACGTTTTCTTCCACGACAGCGGAGGAACAGACTGACGTTGCGTCTAGCATCTATGGTGGGATCGCCCCCGAGAAGAGGCGGGTAAGCCCAGAAGACTTTGGGGTAGAGGACGAGAAGAGGTCTCTTCTGAAAGGGGGTTTTCATTGGGGCAATGGGTGGAGACGGGGTGCCGTTTATGCCCCTCCGAGGCCGCTGATGAACCACGGCGCCCACAGATGTGAGTTCCTGGGTCCATGGCCATCCGTGACGACAGCGCATTGACCGACGAGCAGATTTTTACCAGGTCGTGGCGTTGAGCGAGGCCTTGGATAAGAAGATGCTGGAGAATCGAGCCGCCAAGGAGCAGTTCGCCGAAGCCATTAAGGGAAAGGTGCTGGGTTGGGGGATGTGGATAGGAAGCTGTGAAAGGAAATGGGTTTGAGATGAGATATAGGGTGATGGGGGAAGGGCGATATTAGGTTCCATGGCGTTACTCAAAATGGCACACTTCATCGGTATGCCGCCAGATTACTATGGGAGGTATACGGTCTTACGCGTGAAAATGCTTCCGTTACAATGTCACGACTCAGTCTGTGTTCATTGTACAAGAACGAGAAGACCAGCACGCAAGTCTCCCTCCTCCATTTCCTCTTCTCAAACTCACCAATCCGTAAGTTAACAGAAAGAAAGCCCCAAGAAACCTCGATGCAAAAACGCCCCAAGGATGCGCCGGCTTTGGATGCAGAAAAGAAGAAGCCCCCCTTCCCCGCCTTATACCTACCTGCCCCCTTATGAGAGCCCGAGGAAGTTCGGCTCTCCTCCGCCGCCCGCCGTCCAGTCGAAATCGTCCATCAACATCGACCAGTCGATGTCCTGTAAGAGGTCGTTCGTCGGCACTACGCCGCCCGTTCCATTGTTGCCCGCATCCGCCGCCCCCACCGCCGCTACCACAACGTCAGCAACGCTCACACCGGACCCGCGCGCCCTACACTCACTTATCGACGCCGTCCCTGCCGCGCCTGCCCCTCCCAGCCCACTGGCTGCCGCACCCGGCCCGCCGTGCTCAACCCTCGCCTGCTCCAGCTCCTTCTTCCACCTTCGCAGCGTCCCGAACGCTATCACGGCGCCCGTACGGTGCGGGTACCGCGAGATGGGCGCTTCCAGCGCGGGCAACATGTGCCGTAGGCTCCAGCAGCTCTCCAACATGCGCAGTACGCGCGTCGCGAAGTCCCCCTCCTGTACGGAACACCGGCGCAGCGCCTCCTGGGAATTTTTGATCGACACCTCGGCGTTGGCGATCTCGACGTCAGTCGCGTGGCCGGACATCAGCACGTCAAAGACAACGGCGACGGCGTCGAGGATCGTGCGGAAGATGTGCTGCGGCGCGTGGGCGAGAAAGCGGCAAGAGGCATCGAGGCGCAGGCTTAGGTTGATAAGAGCCTGGGCCGTGCTATAGGCGCGGTTGACGTTGTTCCGGAAGGTGTGTTTGTCGACGGTCGAGAGGGGAGTGAAGTAGTAGGACTGCAGCTCGAACTGGACTGCGAGGATGGTGAAGAGGTCGAGGTCTGGAGAGTCAGGCGGGGTCAGTGGGATAAGTCAAGCACGAGATGGGTTGTAGACGGACCTGAGTTGTGTCGGGACTGGAGCTGCCGCAGCTTGTTCAACTCATCCTCCAGCAGCTGGATCACGGTGTCGGGCACGCCCTCACCTTCTTCCGCGACGGAGAACATGGTCCGGCTCAGCCTGTTGGAGAACTTTTGCATCTCGTACAGCAGCCCAAAGTATCCCAGGGCGTCTGGGAGCGATCTCCCGGCAGCAGCCCGGTTCACGGCCTCGTTGAAGAAGCCAGCCGGTGGTGGGAGCCCGTTACTCGACGCAACCCTATATGCGCGTCAGCTGCAATGACAAAACGACAGTCTACACACCAACACCCAACAGCTTTGCTTTAAACCCCCTAGACGAACAAAAAAGGTTACCTCTGCGCCTGGATGTTGTACCCCATCCACGTAAAGCAGGCTTCCTCGTCCGTAATGTCCGTCTGCCTGTTGGGCCCGATGCAGAACTCGGGATGGGTACCGCGGCCCGTATGCATGCCCAGGAGCAGTGCGGCATTCTGGGCGATGGCGACGTACGACGAGCTCGGGTCGTTGAGGAAGCGGATTGTCGGCAGCGGCCACGTGCACAAAACCAGCAGCGCGTTGACGGTCGACATGCTGATGGGCGGTGTCGACACGGCGGCCCAGACCTCGCGGGGCAGGTTCTCGGCGAGGAACGGGAACAGCTCTGCGTCCCTCGTGTACCGCCGCGACGAGACGGCGATGAGCGTCCAGAAGAGGACAGGACTCTGCTTGTACATCCTGTCCGGGTCCTGGGAGCGGACAATGGGAAAGTAGGGGTGGAAGTGCTCAAGGTACCTAGCAGAGGTCTTAGCCCGGGGTGTGCGTGCATTCGTATAAGGAGAAGGAGGAGGAGGAGGGGTGTGAGGGGACGTACTGGTCAAAGTAAAAGTCAATGTCTTCACCAGACAGCACCTTGGAACCCAGCGCCCGCGGCTGCGCGGGCTGCCTCACGGGCCCCGTCGGCGTCGTATGCGATGTGAGGGTCGGCGTCGGGACCTGCTCCATCGACCGCGTCTGGGGTACGGGTGAAAGAGCCGGCAAGCTCACTCGCGACGCGGATGGGGGTGGGCGGTTGTGGTCCGAGAAGACGCCGACGGCGGGGTACGCCGTGTCCGGGCTCGGGAGCGGGAGGGCCGCAGCTGGCAGGGCGGGGACGGTGGAGGAGGCCGGGTGTGGGTTGACGGCATTCTTGATAGTCTGGACTTCCTTCTCCAGCTGTTCTAGCTTGCTATCGTTGTCACAGACAAACGTATCAGATCAGGGGAGTTTCTCCATTGTGCCAACACCAAACGCAGACAGGGGCACAGGGAGAACAACACAGCAAAAAAGAAAATAAATAAAAAGGGTTAGGCACCTTCTTCTGGTCATACGCTTATGGGATTTGTCAACAACACATTGGATCCCTAGCTTGGAGCAACGCTGACATGGCTTGTTGGGCGTTGGGCTCGCATTACATTTCACCTGTTAACAGTCGGTTCAACGGCCGTTTCATTAGCATCTAGTGTTCACCCGATACGAGATGGCGGCATAATCAGAGAGCAAAGAAGAAGAAGAAAAAGAAAAAAGAAGGGGGGGAGGGGGGGTTAGTAGAAGCGATTCTCATTTGGCATCATCGGTTTTCGCCGACGTTGGATGAGGTGTCACCCGCACGGTACCCGACCCCAGACTCCCTCTGTGAGACCATACACGACCAATTGGAACATATTCCGTGGGAAACCAACGTGGGATGGGCACAGGGGTATGTGGAATGTGGCGGCAGATGCATACCAATGTTCCGAGATGAACTTGACAAGGTACAACAAGTCTTCCCAAAGAGATGAAAAAAAGAGAGAGAGATACATAGTAGATAATGAGAACCCACCTTGGAGTCGCGACAACTCGTGCAGGCTGTATTGCGCCGGATCCGATTCGGCACTGGGGAGCTCGGCGAGGTATCCCTCTGTGCCGAAGCAGGGCTCTTGAGCGGCGGGTCCATCTAGGAGGGTGGTGAGAACCTAAGCAGGTGCGCGCGCGCGGGCGCGTGTGCGTGCGCCGTCGAGAACCTCTTCCTTCAGTCCTCAAAGGTAGGGGGGGGGCAATTTACTTTTTTGCGCAAACGGACTGACTCTGCACTCCGAGGTTCCTGACGCTGGTAGCAATGGTGGTTGTTGATGGAAAGTGGAGAGGGGGCATTCGGCGCGGTTTCGGCAAATGGGATAGACGGGCATTGATAAATATGTACGGAGTATCCGTAGGTGAGAGAGAAAGAACGAAGAGTAACTTGACGATCACGTGCGCTACGTGGCTGTGACAAACTCTTATCAGGGAACTCGGAGATAACCAAACGCCGTGCATCTCACAGTCGTTCAAAGTCAATTCCATCAACCAAGACTGGGAGAGCCGCGGTGGAATATGGTGATATTGGAGTTTTCTTGTGACTGAGATGTGAGAGGCGTCGCTGTCGCACAAACAATGCATTCGTAACTTCACTGTCTACTGTATCCGCGCCCTCTTGTGCGCCCCAAGTGCTGAGACATTGATTACAAGCGTACCTCTCCGTCGACATCCACCAACCGCCCTTGGAAATACTTCCGTTTCCATCATCTAATCTCCGCCGTACACATGTTCCCAAATCCCATTGGATACTACTACCTATGCCATCGCAGATCATAACTGTCACTTCGTGATTTCAAAGAACCCCTGAGGATGCCCAAAATGACCCGCTAGTTATGCAATCCATCCCCATAACCAAGACACAGCCGGCTGCACCCCTATCCGTCGCATCATCGAACGTTGTGCTATTCGATAAGGCAACCTACGCACCCCCTATTCTGCAAGCCGCTCCGATTTCTCTATCCCGGACCTCCAGTCTCATTCAGACCTGCTGTTGCTGCTGCCACCGCCGTCGTCACTTCCCCCGACTCGGTCCACATCAAGTCGTCCATATTGGCCATGATTGCCCACGGGTCCATCCCCATGCCGGAGGGGATCGAATCAAAGTTCATGTTCATGAACGAGATCGGCTCCGTGCTCGGCGCGTATTGCAGCCCTCTCGAGTCCCACGTCGACGAAGAGGACGCCCCCGTGCCGCCCAGCGTGGCGTTCTGTATGCTCGTGATGTCGACGACCTCGTAGGCGTTTCCGCCGCCGCTATAGCTGCTCTGCGTACTCCCGTCATCGGGCGACGTGCTGCCGAGCCCAACCCCGGGAGGCGTGTTGTTGCTGCTGCTGCTGCTGCTGTCGCCCGTGGACAGCAAAGTCGCGCTTCTGTCGAACGCCGGCGGAGTCCGGTGCGGTAGGTTGATACGCGGGCTGGGCGCCGGCTTCATGACGCCCGTTCGGGGCAACAGGCCCTTCCCGAAACCGCCCACGCCGTTGATGCCGTTCTTCAAAGGAGCCGATGGGGCCCGCATGTCGGCATTGGACGACGGGAAGCCGCCGCTGAACATCCCAGCCTTGGAGCGGGTGTCTTCTTCCAGGCAAGTCGTCGGTGACGTCCGTCTTCTCTTGTTGGAACTATTGTCGTCGAGTCCGCTTGTTGCTGTGACCTCGCCCATGTATCCGACAAAAATATCACGCGGGTGTCCAGCGCCGCCGGCGATGCTCGTGGTGGTTGGCTTGGTGTCCAGGGAGAAGCACCCGGCATCCATCGTTATATTGTGCTCGTACTCCACTCCGCTGAGGCCGGGTTCGTAGGCCGTGCCCTTTGGGTTGCCGAGCGGCAGTCTGCCGGGCAGAGGGGGCTGGATCTCGGTGTGTTTTGATATCGAGCTCCTCGCAAGGAGGGGAATATTTGAGTATGTCCACCCAAACTGGTTTTTGTAGTTGCTCAGGCCGGGCAGGTCTATGATGCCCGCTAGGCCATTCCGTTCGATGTCCATAAAGATTTGCTGCAAAAAGGCCTTGGTGATGATGTGCTTCCGCCCGATCGCCTCCATCGCGGTGATGATGAACTTGAGGTTCTGTAGATCCGCCGTCGATACACCGGCTTCCGGGTCGCACTTGGCAGAGTATACATACACCGACGCGGCCGTGTACAGCGATAAGGCGACCATGGGACTCTTCTGCGGACATTTGTCAGACATTGCGAGGCCCTGACCCGCGCCGGGGGCTGTGAACTTACGTAGCCCGAGTTCACGTGGCTCGTCGACTTTACGACATTCACTACCTCCTCCGCTGCTGTTCGCAGCCTAAGCATCGATGCTGCCTTCAGTTTCTCCGGCAGGTTGTACCTCTCGATCCTGTCGATCGCCGCGTGGTGCAAACAGATGACGGAAGCATGCAGGTTGAGGTTCGTGTGGACAGCCGTGGGATCGCGCATGCCGTGGGGCAAGCGGAAGCGTTCCGGGAGGAACATGAAGGCGCTCGAAAGCATGTTGTCAATGTCCCTGTGTCGGGTCCAAAACTCGCCGTACTCAACGTCCGTGGGCCGGTCGTTCGGTCTCTCCCAGTGCACGTGCTTCAGGAGCTTGTTGAAGATGAAGCAGACTACGACAGCAGCCGCGAATGTGGAGTATGAGGCACCTTTGAACGCCTCTGGCAGGGTAGCAGTAGTCTCCTCCAAGCCCAAGTTGAAAGCTTCCTCGGAGGAAGGAAGATGCGTCGAGATCTATCCATGTTAGCATTGTCTCCCCCCTCCGGTGGTGTATATAAGGACTCGTTGTATTTACTTCGTTGGGGTCAATCAGCGTCGGCCACCCTGTAGCGATACTAGCATGGCAGTCGATGCAGTAGGCTCCCCAAAAGGTTCGTCTTCGTTCCTCCAAGTCCACCCACGAAGTAGGCGGCGCAAGCGTGGGGGCCATCTCCTGGCCGTCCCCGTCGACACGGTGCAGACCCATCATCTCTACGAGACGGACACACTTGGCTGAGCTCATGGCCGCCCTTGTGAAGAACAGGCTTCTTGCTTCGTCTGTCGAGATTAGAGCCCACGCTTGAGCGTGTTGCACCGTCAGGAAGTGCTCGCCGAGCCCCTAATGCCAGAGTAAGCATCGCCGCTGCCCTCCCCGAGACCACGATCCAAGCTCACCTTCATCTCATCAGCGTCGGCGTATTGCCGAGCTCGTTTGTAGAAGATGTCGTGGTACTGCGCATACTTCTCATGCCCATTGGAGGCCATCGTCCAGACCGCATATTGCAAACACATGGGCGGGCGCTTGTGAGGCGCGGAGTAGAAGGACTGCAGATATCGGCCTGGGTGGATGATGGGGATGAAATGATGTTGGCGTTCGAAGAAAGTCTTGTTGCTGCTCGGGTCAGACACCCAATGTGTGGTGGATGGGCTTCAGTAATGACGTACAGCTCTTCCATCATCTCGAAAGGGGGCAAAGCTTCGGAGAGCCCGAGCCCTATGAGCTTCCCCGACGATTCGGCAAAACTAGGCCCCTGAGGTCCATCTTCAGGCGCCCCGGGAAAGAATTCGTCGGTATTTTCACCAAACGTCCCGTTCTGCATTGCCGTAAGCGTCTCCAGACCAACATGGAAGTCGTCCAGGACAATGCTGACCCCGCTGTCCATGTCGCCCTCGTTTGGCAACCCCCCCTTGGTGATCTTACCCGCTTCTTTGAGAAGATCCTCCACCTGGGCTGCAAGTCTTGATGAGCAAAGGGACCGAGCAGGAGGAGCGCGCAATACCCTTACCTAACCTCTCCTCGAGCTCCTTTACATTCTTCCGCTTAAAGGCGGGTTTCCTCCTTGACTCTGGATACACACATTCTCCTTTGACTTTCAAGCAGCGGCTGCATGCCGGCTTCACTCGGTCACACTTTAGCTTCCGGGATCGGCAAGTCACGCATGCCAGGGGCTCGGAGCCGGTACCGGGAGAGCTCGGACGCTCCGATAGCACGCCGCCTTCGGTATCCATGATGAGCAGCAAAAGCTTAGTTCCGAGGAAGAATGAGGGAGAGAGCCAGCCGCAAGTGGGCCCCAAGGCCGAAGCCGATTTCACGGTGACTCGGCCAAAGAGGGTGGGACGGCAACCTTAGAAGCGGCTCGGGAGGCTGTAGCGTAACGCAAATGGCCAACGGAAAACCAAAACGGGTTGCATAAAAAAAACCATGAGTGAGCAATGACCTCAGCCTGCAGTGTTTTTTCCCCCTTCCTTCCTGTGTGGCAGTACTATTGGGAGCAGGTGCATCTATACCACGTGCGCGTAGGTTTCAGTCGTCCTTCATGTCTCGGATAGTTGTTGCCCCGATGTCCGATGTCCAAGATGGGTCTGGCTTCTCTATATGATTGGTTCCATCCACCTGTCTATGACGAGTCCGTCTTCACTCGCCCAATGAGATCGAGCCTTGGCATGCGGTGCTGGCCAGCAAAACGTTCTTCTATAGGCCTTAATCCACGTGCATCACACAAGTCTTACCCAGCGGCGCTCGAAGGCTGGCGTTCCTTCCGATGAAGATCTTCGGGTCCGACCCCGGCTCCCGTCCGCTGGATTTCCGTTCTTCCGTCCGTCGGACTCATGTGGGGCACACGCTGACCACATCATTTGGTGACGCGGCGACTTCTCCGATAAACGTCTTGGCATTCAGTTCCGGACCGGCTGGGCAAGCTACCCAGCCCTCATCCGCCCCCACACCAAAGCGCCGCCGCTGGTGGCTCTTGGCTGATAACCGTCGCCCCTAGTCACGCTGGGACTGATCACGACACCGTGTCGGGTTGACTGCATAATCGCTTACATTCGCGATGACGAGCCTTTGAGTTTGTCTCGTCGAAACGCGAACGATAATTCTCGGTGCCGCGCCCAGAGAGCGACATCGCTGGGCTGGACAAAAGTTGATGCAGTTGCCACTGCGCTCGGGCCACATCGAGATGGTCGCCTACTGCCATCCCAACTGTGCTGTCACAGCAAGTCGGCGTGAAAGTGACTTCAACAGGCACCCCAGCGGTCAGATGGGCCGTTCCCATTTGCTTTTTCCTTTCGGTGGAACAATCAGTGAAGCGTTTGGCTGTCTCAAACCTTAATTCTTCAGAGGGGAATGAATGGAAGATATGGCGGCCACAATGGGCAAGTGCATCAGGAACGGCCGCCACTGACGATGGCTGTGGTCGGAACCGCTGCTACCGCCGAGGCCCCCAGCTCGCGGCCCGGGGTTGTGACTTGCAACGGAGTCGAAATTTAACATTCCAGCATGCAGGTGTGAGATATTGCCACTAGTCTCACCTCGATTTATCCCTTTCAAACCAGGACATGGGACGAGCGTGGAGAATAGACTGACGTACATCAAACGCTACCGTCCACTCGTTTTTGCCATATTTAGGTCAATGTCCATCTCTCAGTCTGGTTTGAGACCAAACGCGGCATGCCATCCTAGGAGTCTAAAAGTTCGACTTGCAAGCGAGACAATCGGAAAGGAGGCACTAAATCACTACCTTTTGGCACATGCGGTTGATATCCCAGTCAAGCGCCAATCTCCAGACGTTATCGTTAGAGGCGGGCACAGGGCCCGTTGATCATACATAGTACAAGGTCGGGGATGCAGCACCATAGCCCCAGGGTGGGACAGCCCAATGACAAATTCGACACGAGCGTTGGCAATGAAGACCATGGCTGCATGGATGAGACCACGGGGCTGCTGAGATGGCAACGCTGCCAAGAGCTGGATTCTGAACAGAAGTTACCCTGGCCGCCACCTCCCGTAAATTAACAACTCGCGGCGCTGCAGCGGCTATAGAAGCCGCACAGCTCTGGTGAAACCTTACTCATGGGGGTGGAAAGGAAGCTTGGATGGCATCTCGGGGAAACCAGGCAAGGGAAACAAACCGCAGCGGACGATGGTGTGACGGGGAGTTGAAGCTCGCTAAGCTTGACAAGCCGAACGGACCCGAGGGTTGCGGTGTTTTTCTTCTTCTTCTTCTTCTTCTTCTTCTTCTTCTTCTTCTTTTTCCCCCTTTCTTTTTTCTTTTCTGCTGGCCTTTTTTGATGGTGCACGACTGAGCTGAACAAGATCTGCAGTGGCTGGCCTAGGCTTCATGATCTTTCTTCGTTCTCAAAGATTGGCGGCATGGATACAGAGAGCCCTACCATGCCTGCTGCGTTTTATTCATAGAGTTGTGCCCAGCCAACACATGGCTGTTTATTCGTAGGGATGACTAACTATGTCATCTTATGCCTCTCAAAAGTTGAATGAAAGGGGCGGGGGTGGCTTCAGTTGGGGGGTTTCACGCCAATAATAATTTCGCCGGCCTACTGCCTGCCAGTGGTTTCTTTCAGCACTTGTCATCTGAGCGTCGTCGTGTTCCGGACACACACACACACACCAACCAGCTAGCCACTCACTCATCGGACCAAAACGTCGTCCAGTGAAAGGGCCTCGGCCGATGACAAGTTTCGCGGCGCGGAAAGGCAACAGGGATCGTCGACCGTTGCGATTCAGGGCAACCCCCCCCCCCCCCACACTGTACACATAGTTGCTTCGAGCACAAAAGACGAGCCTGCGAGTGTTGGACTGGGGAAGCGTGACGAGTGGCGAATGCTATTCAAGAGAAACCAGGGTGCTGACAGCCATGGATTGGGAAAATCTTCAGAGGACATCATGATTCGAGAAGGGGAGAGGGGAAGCAGGGACAAGTCGGGATTTTTTTTCTTTCGGAATCTGCCACGCACCTTGGCACCTCTGGCTTAGAAGACCAGTAGGCCTTGGCAGTCGTGCTTGCTTTCAGCCCGCAGACAGAAGTCATCCCAAGAAGGCAAACTATGGGTAGCGATGGAGGGCACATCAAGATTGTGCCGTAGATAGCAGCAGCAGTGGCTTGGCTGCCATGACTATGAGAGACGCCTCCTGGCCCCTGTCTCGAGTCAAGAATCGGAGGGGTAAACCATTGTAATGACAGAACATGACACTGGTTCGGCGGAGATTTTTCGAATATGGTTTAGCGTCAACAAAAACGCATAGCTGGCTGACTGACAGGGCGCCCAATGTCTGTCTGCGCTACACCACATTGCCCCATCAGATTCGGACGTGAACGTGTCGGGATTGCGTGGGTTGAGTGAATGTTCAGCAGCCTTTGGCAATCCAGTGACAAGAAAACTTCAGCAAAGACAGCTGCAAGCGGGCTTGGAAGTGTGGCGTGACGTCCTATGAGCTTAAAACAACAAAACAAGACTGCTGCTGTCAGCACGCACTGGGAGTGTGACTGAGGACGCCCGCCCGCCCGCCTGTACACCCACGTATCCCTACTAGGTAGTGTAGACGCAAGCATGCAACTGGGAGGTAATGACTGACTGCAGACCCTCTTCCCTGTTGGACCGGGATGGATGTGCTGGGTACCCTGGAGCGGGCTGCTGGGGAAATATCCCGATGGTTTACACAATGTTGCGATGCACGAAGTGGATATATCTGAGGAAGTTGCTTAAATCACTTATGGACTCGGGTCTCCGCCCCTTGGTCAGAACCAATGTACATTGTACGATAGAAACCGAGGCAGTACCCGTACTCATTTCACCTTCTTCAGGGTCAGATACATACAAACCCACTCATGTACACAAAGCAGCAGCATTGCCGCAGCAGCGTAGGACTCAACCAATTTGGAAGGTACTACCTAGCCATTGCACGATAGGACTCCAGACTGGCAAGCATGGCACGTACTGCGTATGCAGGTGAGCAGGTACCTACCTAGCTAAGTAGGTAGACGGGGCAAGTGCAGGGACAGGGACAGGGACATGGGCAGGGGTTTGGGTCGGTACGTATCTTGTGTACCCCCGATCGCGTCTGGCTCATCGTCGACTTTGACAAACGGCAGGTACGTACATACACGGGATCCGGACGGCAGCCAGATGAGCGACCGGGGCCAGGGCGATCATCTGTGAAGAAGTAAAGCAACGGTAGGCAGAAAACGGGGCACTGGATGCTCTGACAGCCTCAACCGGATCATTACCCACTTGGCTCATTCTTTGCCCGCTCCATTTCCCCTTCACTGATCACACCCAACGTTACAATTGACCTTGCCTGCCCCATGTTCCGGACATCGATTATCGAGAATCACTGTTGCAGCAGGGCCTGGAGACAACGTCCGACTCCCCGATGCTCCCGCTCTGTGACTTGCTCTTTCTCCTTCCGAGACTCTGGGATGCCATCAAGCCTGGTCAGGCCACTACCTACCCACGAAGGGTACGTGGTCGGGTAAACAGTACGTTAAGGCTATGCCACTTTTGGTGAGGCATCATGTACTCTGTACTTATGGCTATCCATCTTAGGTAGGTCTGATCTGTTCTTACCTGTAGTGTATCCAGGTGGAGCTCTCTGTACAGTACGTACCTCTATGTTCTCTCTCCCCTCTTTTTTTCCTACACACACGCACACATGCCAGGGACCGGTCTCTGGAGCACCTAATCCGAAGGGCACGTGAGGTACGAGCCGTCTTCGATTTCCAGAGCTGGACAACGTTCCTCCATTCACAGCCCTGCATTGTCTGACCTCAGTTGAGTCTGCCACCACCAAACGTCTTCCCAACATCACAGTTACATCCTTGACGGCCTCTTCCCAGCAACTCACTAAACACCAAATCCCGAGACCAGGCCCCTCCCAGCATGTCAAGGCACCTTTGGCCCCTTGACATGCGCCCCTTACTCCCGCCCCTCTCGGGGCTCCCCTCGGCCTTTGCGCGACGGCTCCGACAGGAGGCCGCTCGTTCCTGAACCTATCTGTTACTTTGCTACGTTTCTGAAAACAAGCAAGGGGGGCGGGGAAACCCGAATCACGGAATTGCAATTTCATCGACGTTGCGATACACCACGCTGACAAATTTTGGCCATGGAGAAGCCGCGCCGCGCCCCAAGGAGCTTCGAGAGCCCCTCGGCAGTGGTTCTCGAAACATGACTTTGCTGTGACTTGCCGCTGTAGGACTAGTCGCTCAAGGCGCGGGAGCGGCTAACAATACCAAGAGGCGTTCCGATACAACCCACGCCCATGGAACACGTCGAATCAATCAAAGGAACGCCCTGAGACACGGACGCGACTCTCATCACGCTACTATTCTGCCAAGCAAAGTCTGGTCGGCCAAGCTGCAAAAGCCAAAGACCGAGAAAAGGTACGAGACTGGCTCGCAGCCCTGCGAAACACTCAGGACATCCGTGCCACTCGCTCTGTACTGACTGCATCTCCGAACCAAGTCAAATCTTCGACTCCTCCATTCCGTTACTCATTACGGAGTACCTGGCCTGCAAATCCTCCTTCGAGAGTTGTATCCCCTTCACATATTGGCCGCCACCGCGCCACCCTGTCTTCACCCCAGCCTTCGTACTTTCGCGTTCGCCTTCGTATCAGAAGCGGTACGGATGTTGCCGTTTTGACGTTCAAGGAAGATCCGCGGATCTCATCTCTTCATCATTCTCCCCAGTTTTCCACAGCCATTCAGCAGCCCCTTAAACCAGTATCATTTACAGTATCCGTACATTTAAAGTGGCAAGACGGCATGTAACCATCCAGCTAAGGCGTTACATAAATCTCCATCTTCACCAGCCCGTGAGTGACTCCACACCACAAGGTTAACAACACATCCTAAACTTATCATAGTAGTAGTTTGCATAGTAGCTCCATCAAAAAAGTGCCGAGCAAGGTCTTGTCTACAAAACAGTACACTATGCCATCCCATGCTTGCCCGCCGCTCTGCGCCATCGGCATGCTGCACCGACGCGCTCAATCTCAATAGAACTAGTACTTACTATGTGGGTGTGCTGACATGGCCCCCTCCCACTAGCACATCCGTCGCGGACAGGCTCCGCGCTGCTTGCACCAATGACGGCTTCCTGCCACCTCAAGCTTTATTTGACGTTGTAGCAGCAGTAGTAGCAGAAGACGAAGAAATGCCCAAGCGGAGCTTGACTCGATAACTCTACGTACCGGTACACTGCAATCCCCAGTCTTATGTCTTGTGCCTGAGTGTGCGCAACTGACTGGCATCCCTTCTAGGCGCCGGTCATTCCTGATTCGCGTTGAATTAACCGGATTCACGAGCCCTGCTCCTGGTCGACATCCTTTTCATGGGCCTCGTCCTGCCCTGTGCTGAACTGGCCCTTACGTTATGAATCTACACCCCCTTCCCCACCCTCTTCTTCGTCCAGTGGATTTTGCGACTGGCTGTCATCTCACACAAAGAAAACAATGCTTCTGGATGGGATGCAAGGCCCAGTCATCCTCAAGCGACGACGAGTCTCGCTTGCTACCTACTTTGGTTCGGCCGGTATGCTAACGGCTGTCGCAGCACTTGTCGCCGCGCACAGATCCCTTTCGGGGGATAACTTGGGCAGGTTCGCAGATGCTATTCAGACTTTCGGCATGCACCGTTTCTTGAAAGCATCGAGGCAGATCAGAAAAGGGCGTAACATATACTGGCGAGAATCATGGTATGGATAGTCGCCGAACGCTTGGTGTCGTGGTCATGTAGTAATTGGCACCTGTTCAAACATTATCCTCAGAGAGGCCGATATACTCCCCCTTCACGTCAGTGTCTCAGCATGACCAAGGTCACTTCATCGGACAACAATGCGAGTACCACCCCCCCTCCCCCCCCTCCGGGACTCATTCTATTACCCCCGCCCCCTTATCCAACCGTCTTGTGTTCCTCTGACACGTCCAGTGATGGGGGGCCCTGACACCGGTAGTCGATCATTTGGGCCTTGACACAGACTGTACGGGCCACTGATCCATGTCCATTATTACCTGTCAATTATGGTTCTTGTTTCGCCTGCCCCGGGAATTGAGCAAGGGTTGGCTGTCAAGGGGCTGAAGGCAAAGGCAGGATACTGTTTATCTCGACATCTCAAAGCGTAAGGCTAGCGTCGTGCCTTGGCCACGCATTGCGTCTGCAAGTAGAACGAGGGGAAAGCATCGTCCAGTAGCAAATACTTGATGCAGGGAAAAGTGACTCGGTTAAGACGCACGGAGAGACTGAAAGTCGGTCAAGGTCTGCAGCTCCCATTGTCGAGATCGGGGAGCGATGGCTACACATAGCATGCAACCCACGCCAGATGGGTCCTGATCAAAACCATGGAGAAGAGGGTTGCGTTCCGCCGGTGTGCGTCCCGCGCCCGGCGCCAACTATTCGGCTGTGTCCTCACATGTGGCCATCTCGCCCTCCGGCTGCAGATACTGAGGCCTTTTAGCAAGGCGGAGGAAAAGAAAAGTCCCGTCCAACCCGACCAGTAGCAGAGTGGCCAAGCCTTTGCGGAGGCGCTGGCGGCGCCGGCGCCGACAATCGCTCGAGGGGACGTGTCTAGTTCCTCGGGAGAGCGAGCTCACGCACGTATATCGGGACGTTCTGGGCCCGCCTGTTTCCTGCTTCAATGGTCTCTCCCGAGAGTGTGGTGACCTATTATCAAGGAACGGGGAACGCCACATTTTGCTTGTATTGAGGTGCCTTGCTGGTGGGCAGTTGGACCTCCGACCTCACGGCCCTCTCTCCCTCTTTCGTTGCCTGCTCGTATCCCGCAAGGCCACCACTGTGCAGCCCACGCCATACGCGCGCATGCAGCGCTGGTGTTGTGAACCCCGACTGGAAAAAGTAAAAAGTTCAGTGTCCAAATGGGCCTGCACGGTGATGAGGTGACACATCCATCCAAACTCTCCTCTTCGGAAAGATGGCGAATCACTTCTGCGCCCTGGCGACGGCGGCGCGGCGCAAAAGCATGACCACTCCGTTACATGCATCCCATCCTCTCGAAGCGCACATTATCTACGCAAGATTAAAAAAGAGACGTGTGTTTCACGACACATTAAACCACATGTACAACATCCGCGCCCGTCAATCACCTCGCATTAGATCGGGGGATGATATGCTGGGCCACCCCTTTTCTTTTTCCTCCCCCCCCCCTCCCCTCTTCGACACCTGCACATGGAATGCCAGGCTTGACACCGCAAGCGTCCACGCCCACGTCGTACCGGTGGCAAGCTACCGGGAGAGGCGGCACAAGCATGTAGGTATGTGGGCAGGTCCGAAAAGGCGGAGCTCTTTCGAGGCGATCATGGTGCGAACTAGGACGATAGTGTCGCGCCAGTGCCAGCAGCAGAGTCTAAAGAGAGGCTAAGGGAGGGGAGGCGGACGTGTGGCTGGCGGGTTCAAGAAACTCGGTCAGCTTAACAATTTATTTATTTGAACCCGAGGGCGGCCGCTCGCCCTCGCGCTCGCCCACGACATCGTCGACGTGTGGAGCGACCGGCGGGCAAGCAGGGAAGGGGGAGGGTAGTTGGCTCTCAAAGTGTTCAGCCGCTGCAGAACCCGTGTGTGGTGACGGAGCAACGCGCAGGACTCGCTCAAGACCGACCGCACCGCACCGCACATGCGTAACGTAACGTAGCGCCCACGAGTGCACAGCAACAGCAACAGCACAGGCACAGGCACAGACATAACGCATACGCGGAGTGCGACTGCGACTACAGTAGGCCTCCCCCCCCCCTTCTCCTTTCCTGCTTAGTTGCGGGATGGGCGGGCAGCATGACGAAGGGGGTGATACGGCAAGGCAACCAGCAAACCCGCCGCGATGGCAACGGCCGAAGCTTTTTACGGACGGGCCCTTGGGGAGGATAGTCGTGGTCCGGGATCCCGGGTCGCCTCCTTCCCGCCTCCTACGCCCGCCTCCCACTCGCCCAGGCCAACGCTCACGCCTTTTGCTGTTTTGCCCTACCACCCGAATCCGAGGGTCGTCTTGTGTTGGGTGGTGGTATTCCGATGCAGTCAACGCAAGGCCACGGGTGACTGAAAGGGTACAGAGGCAGAGGACGGACGCTGCCATCCATGAACGCAAGGGGGGGGGGGGGGGGGGGGGGGGCGAGAGAGAGGTGGAAGTAGCAGCGGCACACAGACCTTTCATGTTTCCCTCCTTCACCCGGCTATCCCCCCCCCGTATGTTTGTGTGCGCGCGCGTCTAACTTGATGACTGATGATTAATGATGAAAGTGGCATATCACGACAAAAACGCTTCTGCGCTCGTGGTCTCTTGGGGCGAGGGGGAAAATCGATCACCCCATTCTTCCGCCCTGCTCCGGTGGAAAGCGAGTGCCATGGCCACTTAGTAACGGCCCGTGAACTCTTCGACCTCTTGGCCCTTCCCCTCCCCCTTCTATTTTCTATGCTCTCCTGTTTGTTTTGTTTGTTTCCGGGAGGGGGGGGTCAAGAGAAAGGGGGGGACTGGGTGCAGAATACATACACACACACCTACTACACACACAAACTAGGTGGTAGTACACACTCACACCTTACACGCTTCAGACACCTGGTTCTATTTCGTTCGGACGGGGCTGACTTGCTTTCTTTCCAAGGTCCGTCTGACCGGGTTCGCTGTGCAGACTCTGCTGAAGTCGATGGAGGCCACACCCACACACACACCCACCCACACACACACACACGTATACAAAGTCAAAACGGAGAGTTTCGAGACCTAGGGGGAGATGCCGCCCGTTTTTAGGCATCGCAGAGTCAGTCAAGGTGTCAGAATAGTACCCCCCTTCTCCCCTCACCCTCTTTTCTTTGGTTGTCACGGGCCAAGTCTCGCTAAAAGAAAAGGCTTTCGTAGCCGTATTTTTCGTGTCAAAATCTTGTTATGGTCAATGGTGATGACATGCATTTATGTGGGCCGCTTTCGTGTGTATATGTGTATATGTGTGTGTGTGTGTGTGTGTGTGTGTGTGTGTGTGGTACTCAAACAGCTCAGCAAGTTGATTGAAACATGTTTTTCTTTTCAAAAAGAAGACATTGATACAATGATATCGTTCTACGTATCCCGTAATGTTGGAAGGCAGCCTCTGGTTTGGCTGTGTGAAGATAGTACCCGTTGCCCATGAACACCTCCCCCGTCAAAAACAAAACCAAGCTTGTCCAGAAGTGTAATGCATATTTGTCTGCCCCAATCCCCCCCCCCCCCCCCCCTGGTCCATTCCCATTGCCCTTCCACGTGTCCCGCTTGTGGGTATGTGTGAGTGAAAGTGTGCGTGTTTGTGTAGGATCCCTACCGGAAGAAATCCCCGTGAAGCCTTTGGCTTGGTCTGTAAGTTACATTATCCACCCTAAATACAAGTCGACAGAAAGGAAAGGCGGGTTCAGAGGATGACTCTGTTCATCCATCCCCTGCGATGAAATTTTGTACAAATATAGCCCATAATGGTATTAAGAGATCTTGCTCTTGGTGCCGGTTTTTGGATCTGTTGAGTGGTCTTGCGATCGTGGTTCGTCGTAAATGATGAAATGAGAAAAAAAGTATGTGACTGGTATATTGGTAAAGGGAACCCTGTTTCGTGCTTTGTTGGACGATTCGTGGTGTTCTTTTCTTTGTCTGATGATCGGCGAGGCCTTTCTGCCTTGTTTTGAGTTGCCGTGTCTCTCTGTCACCCAATTCTTCAGACGCTTCCCCTTTTGATGTGCGCTGAGCGCCGGTGCTTCAGGCTATCAAGATCCTCGTCAAAAGCCTCGCCTTCGCTGAGGGGAACGCTGGAGCGCTTGCCGTCGTCGTACTCGCTACGCTCTGTCGACGGGAGGATCTTGCTCTCGCCGCTGCGGCTGGACATGGCGTCGGACTCGGCACGGGCGTTGCTAATCATGGTGGGCAGCTGCCGGCGCCGCGCGTTGATGAACCAGTTGGAGATTTGGTCTGGAAGGCGAGGGCAGGTTAGCGTTTTGTGCCAAGAAAGAATCACGCACACACTCCCTAGCAAACAGCCACTAGAGTCCAACGGTGTCGGAAGGTTCAAGTAGACTTACTCATCTGGAGACCGGTCTGACGCATGAGCTCCTGTTTCTCGTCTTCGGTTGGGTACGGGTGGTGTAGGTGAGCTACGAACCACGCACGTAGCTTGTCAGTCGTCTCCTTTGGCAGGTTGCCACGGCGCTTGCGTTGCTTGCTGTCGCCGTGCATGCCCATAGCGCTAAGCTCTCCGATGCGCATGAACTCGGGGTAGTGGCCGTAACCAGCACTTGAGAAAGGCGTGCGGTCGAAGGGGTGAATAGAACCGAGAGACAGAGACTGAACCCGGCTGGGGTGGTGATATCCGTATGCGTAACCGCTGGGGCGGTAAGCTGGGGCGGCCTCCATCATGGGTGGTGCTCCGGACATGCCCATGGAAGGGCGGATGGGCTGGAAATCATCTTGGGAGTGTCCCCGAACACGCTGCATGGGAACGGGCTCCCTATCGAAGTTCATGGGCGGGAGGCTGGGGAGTGTCGTCCGCATCTCAGGACGCTCGTTCAGCTCCATGGCCGGGGATCTGATAGAAGGCATGCCCGACGCAGACATGTAGGGGCTTGTCCTTGCGGATCCGGTCCAGCTCTCGGTGACAGAGCGGGAAGCGAGTGGCGGGGAAATCTGGCGTTGGGGAAGCCGTGCTGGGCTTTCGTACAGTCTCGGGACGCGGCTGACTCTTTCACCGTCCTGCTCCTCGTCCACCGACAGTCTCCTCCGCTTGTTTGAGCTTGGCGAGTGAACATACTCGGGTGGCGTCATGACACCGGCATAGCCGACTGTTGGCGAGGTGTTGGAAGAAGTGGTCCTGGTGGTTGACGACTCCTGGGGTTGCAGGCGGAGGTGAAGTTCCGGGATGGCCTACAACGTTGTCAGCAAAGCACAAAGAGCAAGGGCGGGTCGGTCGTCGTACCTGGCGGATCGATGGCAGGGCGATTCTCTCGGTCTCGGTACGGGGGCGCGAGTAATCCGAGGTCGACCTGCCGCCATCCCAGGGATACTGCTTAAATGCTGAATGGGGGGATGGAGCAGCCATGGCGAGCATAGACATCTTGCGTAGGTCTCTTTGAAGAATAAAGGTCTCTTAGACACAGCCAATGTGAACGAGACACTTTGGTACTCGATCCTGTTGGGCGGCAACGATGATGGCGAGGATCCAAAGTAATGGGCGGGCTCGAAAGATGAAGCCGCACGGCGGTATAAGGACTATCTCTGGTCAGCCGGGATCGAGCAAGCAAGCAGGGCAGGGCAGGGGAGGGAGGAGGGCGTACCTAAATACGGTCCAGCCTAAATGATGGGGTGTTATTGAAGTGGTGGTCCTCTCTTGTTTGCTTGAAGAAGCGAATTCGGGCAGATGGATGGCTTCGGAGGGGGATTGGCGTGGCGACGATGATGGTGATGCTCGTCAACGACAGAGAGGGGTGAAGAAATGAAAAAGGATGCTGATGTAGTCAAGTGGTCCCAGCCGTGAATCAACAAACAGCTCGAATGGGATGATGGTCGGTAGTGGTCAAGACAGATGCAAGGTGGGATGGCAGTCCTTTTGTATATCTTTGAGGTTGGGAGTGGTGGTATCGTATTGTGCAGGCAGATTAACGGGTAGAGAGATGTGCACAGATGATGTGGTGCCAAAATAGGAAATGGGGGAGAAGTTGTCGAGGAGTGGAGGGGTGGAGGAGTGGAAGAGGAGGGGAAGGAGGAGAAGGAGGAGGGAGTGGTAATAGGAGAAGGAGGACCCGGCGACAAGCCAAACGGGACAAATTAAGACGGTGATTTGAGCACACTGAAACTGACACGAGCCAGGCTCAGACGAAAGAGTGCCCAACTAGTGGTATTCTTGGTGAATCGGACCGTGGTGGATTGAGGAGGTGAGCTGGGAGGAAGAAGAAGCAGAAGGCACACAGCCCACAGATGCTTAATGCCTTGCTAAGTATCTGGGAACGAGGCCTTTGCTGATGTGGGGGAGGGAAGGACGGTTTTGACGGAACACACTAGACCTGAACTAGCCCAGAGCTGCGAGGCATGGGCATGGGCATGGGTGGCATGGCGAGAGAGGACGATCAGGGTACAAGCAGGCCGTCGATGAGGAACAAGAGTAGCATGGGATTTGCCCATCTCTCGACCAGGGTCGCAGGACCACGCCGTCCCGTACCCATCCATACCTGGTCGGGGGCCTGGTCCTTGTCGTGGGATTGCTTCGGTGGCGTTCCCTCTGGCCGGCAAGCAACGGACTGGCTATGCTAGCTTGGTCGAGGTGGCACTTGGGGGGGGGGGGGGGGGGGGGGGGGCCCCCCCCAGAACGAGGAGAGATTGTTATGGGGGTCTTCAC